>NC_043711.1:102133334-102157686 GCF_006229205.1 Suricata suricatta | reverse complement strand
TCCCGAAATGCCAGCGGCACCTTCGGGTTGCGCTACTGCCACGGCGGTCACGAGGAAACCGGGCGCGGCCGGGAGTTGCCAACACCTTGGGAAAGTGAGGCTGGGGCACAGGTGTGGGCGTTGAGACCATAACCTGTCTGGACAGCCCGCACTACTGGACTTGCGCGGAAGGTTCTGGAAACAGCTTCAAAGTCAATTCTAAAGACACATCTTATGTGACAGATCCAGATAAAACACAGCACGTTTAATGAGGTCACACTCTTCTCAAACGTTTTAGGAGAGGTAAGAAAAACAATGGGAAAGCCATCGAAAATTATACAGAGACCATGGGAACCGTACTGGTGTCTCAAGACCAGAAAACACGAACCCGTCGAGTTCTCAAGGCTCTCAGCGCTCTCCACGCTCTCCACGTTACTCAACGGTCCCAGGAACGGGTTCGAGCACCACAGTGATAACGGGTCAGGAGCCGGCGAAGTCCTGCTCCGGCGATCCGATGCAGGCTCGCGCAGCGAGGGGTTTTCTAAGGAGGATTTTCCCAGTCCGGAGGACCATGCTTACTTTCTGGGCATGGTAAGTAGCCATGGAAGAGGCGATAAATCACACCCCTGGTGGAATATTTTACTTTGAAATGGAGTGATGTTTGGTTAATAATTTGAGACCCACTAAGCCTAAATGGGGTGACCCACTTAGAATGGCCTCTGTGTCAATTCACAGTTCATTAACCGGTGTCGAGTTGGAGCAGGTCATTATGCAGTGAGTATGCAAGTAATGGACGGAGCAAGGGCGGCGGGGGCGGGGCCCCGCGACCCTGCCCCGCCTCCCTTCTTCCCGTTTCCGTTTCCACGGGAGGGTGGTTCAAAGGACCAACTTCTAAGTTCAGGTGGTTTCGTTAGTAACCCCTTTTGGTTTCATGTAGAAAATGCAGTGCACGCACTCTCGACGAGGAACAGTCCATTTACGATTAATTTAAACTTATGAAGCTGTTTTAACTGGCCCGTCTAAATGTGTTAATTAACATCAATGATGGTTTCTTATTTTTCACACTTTGTTACTCTGATCATTAACAGTGATGGAAAAGCTAAATTAAGTTAATGGGGAACGGATTATAAATTCTTAAAGGACTTCTCAGTTTGTTTTCAACTGGAAAATATACAGAGAATGACGAAGAGGCATTTTTGCCTCTACTCATAAATTTTTGGTACCAAATTTCTTAAAAACCAGATGGTTTTTAAAAAACATTTCCAAAAATTACTTTTACATGCTGCTCAGACATGACTGCTAAAAAAATAGCATATGCACAAACAGTATCGAACAGCGTGTGGAGTGCCTGTAAACATTCAACTCATTTTCTCTTTCTAAAAAAAATATACATTATAACCAATGACAGAACTCGATCTCTACTCTGCAGCAGCATCAAAGGTCCTTAAGTTCTTGACGACGAAGGAAATACAGCAGCTCATTCCCCTTCCCGGAGCGCAGCGGTGACGAGGGGTCCGGGCCAGCGCTCGCTGCCCCCACACAGTCCACGGCCCGCTGTGCCCACTGTGCCCGCTGTGCCCGCAGGCTGGCCGAGCCCCTCGCGCCCGGAGTCCACATGGGCGGACCACGCGGCCCCACGGATGCCTAGCGAGACTTCACGCCGATCAGCACAACAATGAGGACAATGATGATGACAAATAATATTAAAATCACGAGCATCTTCCGATTCTTCTTCTGATACTGCTCCGCCTACAGAAAGAGGAGGGGAAAAGACCGTCATTCTCCCAAAAAGCTGAACCCTGGGCTCGCTTGCTTCCAGTTCTGGGCTTGCAGCTCTGTCTGCATAACCGGTGTCTCTGACAGGCTGCGTCAGTAGAGTCCCTTCTACCAATTCAAGCAAATTTAATCAACAAGAACGGGCGAGTTCCATGATCCTGGACCCCCCCCCCCCCCCCCCCCCCCCACCACGATGTGCCAGAGCCCAGGCCTGGGCCCGGCTCCGCTGTCACGACAAAGGTTGCGGGAGGGGCCACGGCTCTGCGTCCCCGCCAGCTCACACAAGATGCAAGATGAACCCCTCTTGCAACGAAAGCCACCTGTGCCTGGACACGGTTCCTTGGATGGACGTGCACTGCCCTCGCCATGACACCGAACGAGCAGCTAAGGTTCCCCCTGGGACTGACGGCCCCACAGAGGACTGTTTTCTGCCTCCCCGGAATTTGGAAACGAGACACACTCCTCCTCTGAAATGGGAGTGGGCAAGGGTGACAAGTGCAGGAGGCGCCCGCTGCGGGCCCCCTCCCTCCCGAGAGCCTCACCTGCAGGCGTCAGCCTGGGGGGCTGGGGAGGGGGCGGGGCTCGCCAGCAGTCACACGGCCTGCACCGTGCACAGAGGCAGAAGTGGCCGGCCTGGGCTTCCTGGGGACCGGCCCCGAGGAAGGAGAGTGGAGAAAGAGGGTGTCCGGGGGGCGGGGAAGAGGTATTTCACAGGGAAGGACAAGGGACTTGATGCAAATGCCTGCTAAGAAGGTCCAACCTCCTGTCTACTCCCATGCTCCCCACCGAGCTTCTGACAGGTGTTTTTGTCTCCCACGTGGGAGCCTCTCGCCAGCCAGGAAGAGGCCGCGGCATAGACAAGTCAGCCCATCTTGAGAGCCGGGCCCAAGTGCAGCCCTGGGCTCGATCGTCCCTGAAGGAAGGGACAGAACGTGACTCTTGAGAGAAGACGGAACGCGCTCCTGTTCCTGATAAGGGACACAGAACACCAGGGAAGCCAATGCTACACGACAGACTTGAAAACTGCTCAGAGTGATTTATAAGTGGACCTGAAAACAACACTTTTAGTTCCCACTGGGTTTGTACAGTCCTGTGGGGAAAGCCTGGCCCAAGCTCTGTGTTGTTACAGGGCACGTTTCACTAGTTTTTATTTAGGAAACGGACAACAGCGTATCAGAAACCGGGGACGAGAGGGGAAGACTAGTTAGCGGTCACTCTCCTACACAAGGCTGGCGGCAAAAGGAATCTACACGCCGAGAGCCCTCTGCCGGTCCAGGCAGGCCTCTTGTTCTCCCCAGGGGCTGGGAGTCTCACTCCCACCCTGCCTCGGCCGCGAGCGGGAAGGGCTTCTGGTCAGACCTCGGCCGCTGTCACTCTCTGGACCCCTGACAGCACTTGCTGCCAGGGCTGCCTGGCCAGGGAGCAGCCGGCCTCCGCAAAGCGACAGGCCGTATGCTAGCGGGCTGGAGAAATGCTCCTCCTGTGGCTCCAAGTGTCAATGGGTCCCACGGATACAAGGAGACGGACAGAAATGTATTTTCTGTGTGAGGTCTCCTCCTCCCTTTCCAAGCAAACTCGCCCCCGGTGACACACGGGACCCACTTGACTGCGCGTGTGTCGCCTCATCGCTGACGACACGGCTCCCGAGATGCTTCCCAGGATCACGGAAGATCTTCCTGAAGGAGCCCCTTTCTTAGCAGAGAGTCAGAGAGCTGCTCACCTCAGCAAACGCCCCTCTACTCAGCGGGGCTCGCGGGTACGCTGCGGGAATGAGAAGGGAAAATGGGGCCTCGATCTGCTCCAGAATGACCCTCGGCCAGCAGCCCATCAGAGTGTGTCCCCGCGAGAGAGCCCGGAGTCGGCAGCGACAAGCTAGCAGGACGTTCGACACGTGTCCTGCCAAGGCCCATTCGCCTGACCTCCTAAGACAAGACGACTCACAGCCCGGCGTGCTCTCTGACAGAAAGAAAAGCCCGACGCCTTTATAATTTCCTGTCATGGGAGGGCGTTCTCAGCGATGGCAAACCCGAGCGGCAGGTGTGCCTGGACCCGCCTCCTGCAGGGCGCTGGGCGGACCCCCGCCGGTATGCATCCTTGCGCCCCCACACCGAGGGCCCTCCTACAAGCCCTGGCGTCTGACAACAGCTCCTCCAGCCCTCAGCCACCGAGACGTAGGACATTACCTTGTGGAGCTGTTTCAGGCCGTCTTCGGTTTTGATGCAGGACTGCTCAACGTTATAGTCGATTCTGTCAAGGACTGTGCCCTGGGGAAGAAATGACAGTCACAGGGCCATCGACCACAGCCACGGGGAAAACGGGACTTCAAAACCGAGGGGTGCACACTGCAGACATCACTACCCACAGGATTCTCTCTTTCCTGAACTGTGCACATGGAAAGTTCTGGAATCCATCAGCAAGCAATATTAGGCACTTAATGGCAGAGTGCGCTGTTAGTTACAATACAGTCTTGACTCGTGAGACAGAAATACTGACAAATTGAGATTTCCTTTTTGGATTTAGCCACTGTAAGATGCACCACAGTCAGACTTACTGGGGCTTTACAAAATATACAGTTCGGAGGAAATAGGCTCCGAGAGGCACAGAGCTGACTTCTGGGCCCATCTGCTGCTTAAATGCTTGGATCCCAGGAAGCAGAGAGCGTGGGCTGAGCCAGACCCAGTTACGAGGAGGCCTGGAAATTGACTATCATGTCTACAAACGTCAACACAGGTTTCCGTGGCTCAGAGCAAAGACGGTGAGCTCCAATCCACCACGTCAAATTACGCCTTGCCTCAAGGAGAATTCTGGCTTTAATTGTTCAATCTCTCAGATCAAACAGAAACAAGGGAACACCAGGCTCTATGCAAGACGAAGGCTCCTAATGGGACCCGCGGTAGGAGAGGAGATAGCGGGAGCAGTTCCCTGGGCACCACGGGAGTAATTATTATAACTCGATCCTCCGCAGGCCCCGCACTCTGCTCTGCAGCTGGCTGCAGGGGATCAGGACCCAGATCACCGCTGGTGAGATCATAAACCACCCTGATCAGATTGTAACGGCCAACAAACCATTTAATTCTACTTGAAAGCCAGTGGTTCCTGTTGCCAGTACACAGTAACCCGCCCAAGTCAGAAAGGAAACCTTATCTACTGCCAGGGTCCTTGCTGGGGGGGTGAGGGGGGCACCAGACACCCAAGTGGGGTGGTCCCCTGAGCCTCCTGGGAGTTCAGAAGAAGACTATGAGATCTTCTCCTGATATTTGTTTTTTAACTTAAAAAAAAGCTTACAGTATCTTTATAGGGAATGACATTAGTATATACATGCAATCTGCACGTGTGTGTGTGTGTGTAAGGGCACACGCACGCACACGTACACACGTTGGGGGAGGAGGGTCAAGTTCTGTTCCCCGGCAGGAAGCAGAATCAGAACTCTGAGAGGGCCTGGAGGGCCCGGCAGGAACGCTTGGTGCCGGGGAAGGTGCGCCCCGTACCTGCTCCACGATCATGGCTCCCAGGTCCCTGAAGATCTCGTTCAGGTCGGAGATGGACTGCACGATCTGGCGGATCTCCCGCTCCCGCTCCTCCACCATCAGCGTGTTCTGCTGCACCAGCACTAACTGGTCATCCGTAAAACCCTAACGAGACCAAACGTACGGGATGTGTATGTTCTCCAGAAAGGTATGGTGTACGACTTCAGACGCAGTTCAAAGAATGCAATCTGAAGATACTTCCACAAGCACGTAGACAAGACACACGCACTTATTTTTCCCTGGCAGGAAAGATCCAAATTCCTAAAACACACCGAAGGGTCCAAAGCACAGCCGGCCCGAGTGGGGGGCGGGGTGAACCCCGGTGTGTACCGCCACCGGGACCCAGCAGCAAAGCCAGCGGGACTAATCCCGCGCTTCTCTGGGCTCCTCCCACCGCGGGGTGGGCAGACTGCTTTCCCGAAGGTTCTGGAAGGCAGATTACAAGGTCTCCTTAGAGCCTTTGCCAAAGGAGAAAGAGCTTGCCCCCAGGCCTCCTTCTAGCAGCTGCAAAGCTACGGGAGGCGGCGCCGAGCCATGCGCATGCGTGCGCGCTGCCGCCCAGCGTCGGTCCCGCCGCCCCTTCACGTACCCGATCGTAAAGCGTGTGATCGTCTCCGTCGTCCGTCAGCGGCACTGATGTATCAAAAAAATGCTGGGATCGCTCCTCTCGACTCTTCATGCCTATCAGACAGGAGTTCCCTTTACTCGAGTATGTGAACCATCCCAGTTACGGCTCCACCGTTAAAACGGGGAAATCTAGGGTGAAACTCAAGAGTCAAAGTGGACATGTTCTCAGCAGCTTTAAAAGAGGCCTATCTCCGTCAGAGGTGCGGGGAGAGTGAAGATTGTCAGCACAAAACAAGATGCGAGCATTTGGGGTTTATTCAAAACGAAACCACCAGGCTGTCAATGCGTACGATGCACTGGATGCCAAGCGAGTGACAAAAGGACACTGAACCTTCTGAGAATCTCTAAGCGAGGCAGAAAGATTTAATCTAACTGCTGTTACAAAACATTTAAAAAAAAAATCAATATTTCTCTCTAGAAGCATCTCCAGTAACAATTCCAAATGGCTCTAATCAAATTTTAGAAGTACCGAAATTAAAATACAAATATGCCAGTTGTCAGATGGAGGGGGGACTAGTTTTTTTTTTCCGGGGTGGGTGGGGGGTATTATTGATTGCAATGCCGATAAAGAAAACCCCAGTTTGAAGGTGATTCGGGTGCAGGCGTGGCTAACACGGACTCGGCAGGGCTCCGGAAGCAAGGGCAGGGCGGGCTGGGAGAGCCCCTCGGCCGGGCCGGCGGCCGGCGCTCTGGCACTTTCGATGCTACGCGAGTGCGAAGCTTCAGGCGAGGACAACGTACTTGACCTCCGTGCTAGCATGTCCCCAGGCCCCGCAAACGTGCTGGAATGACAGGCACTGTCTTCAAGCTCGGCACAGAGTAAGTTTTGTTTTCGTCGCGTGTGAACCGTTTCGATACCCCGACCTCGGCCTCAGTCCGGGCACCATTTCGCATGGGGGTGGGTGGCGGCGCGGCCCTTCTGTTGCAGAAGCCGTGAATGCGCTCAAGGGTGACGATGGAGGGCTCAGGACGGCAGGGAGAACCAGCAACCCAGGGGAAGGATGGAGACGGAAAGCGGCCCTAGTGCTGCTGGAGCCTGCATGCCCCGGAACCCCGGCCAGCAGCCCCGGGGGCACTCACGTCTGAGGTAGCCCGACTGCGCGCGCCGGAAGCTGGCGGACAGCTCCTGCAGGGCCTGGGCCAGGGAGGCCACGACGTTGCGAAGGAGCCGCTCCTCCTGGTCGGAGCGGGCCCTGCGGGCCCGGCCGGGCAGAGCCTGCACGGCGCGCTGGCACCTGTGGAAGAGCTGGGGGGGGAGGCCACGGCTCCCCGTGAGCGCTCGAGCCGCTGCGCTCGCTGGCCCGGGGCCCGGGGGTGGCCGGCGTCGCGCGAGGTGCACAGACCAAGCCAAGTGCGGCTCCGTGTGCACGCGCGCGCAGAGGCCGAGCCCGGCGTGAACAAACGCTGCGCGCTGGGCCATTGCTGCGCACCGCTCGGGGCCTACGGTCTTCTCCCGAGCCCCCCGCCACCACCCCGGGGGCTGGTACTGTCCCCACTTTACCCACGAGAACGCGGGAGGCAGAGGGAGGAAATGCGAGCCGGGGCTCCAGCACCCCTGCGCCCAGAGCTCCCCCATGGCCAGCGCTGGGAGACTTAAAACAGGGAAACGATGTAGACACTACGCTTTACACACTGGTCACAGTATTTAAAATTTATTCAAATTTGGGGCGCCTGGGGGCTCAATCAGTTGGGTGCCTGATCATGATCTCACCGTTCGTGGGTTCGAGCCCGGTGGCGGGCTCTGTGCTGACAGCTCAGAGCCTGGAGCCTGCTTCTGTTTCTGTGTCCCCCTCCCTCTGTCTCTACCCCTCCCCTCGCTCACACTGGGTCTCCCTCTCTCTCTTTCAAAAATAAATAAACATTTTTTTAAATCACTCAAATTTACCATTTTACAAGAAATTTTTCTAGGGTGCTAGGCGTCTTGAAGATACTAAGTCTAGGGCAACAAGCTCCCCAATCTTTCCCAGTGATGAGGACCATTTTGTAACACGAACAATTCTGAAGCACTAACATCCAGAAGTTTGACATCTTTAAATCAAGTGGCTGAACTCAGTAACGCTCTGAATTTAAGTCCGGTCACAGTGGCATCTGCCGACAACAGAGGGGACAGTCTCCACTCCTCTAGGACATGTGCCGATAACCTGGAGAGGGGGGGGTCCGGGGCCTCAAGCCCTGGGGGTGGGCTCTGGCCGGGGAAGGGTCCCTCTGGGGAAGGGAGGTGCGACCCGACGGGTGGCTGCACCACACTCCGGCCTCCGAGGGGGCCGGGAAGTGGCCGCTCTGGCCTGGGCGCGCCGTCCCGTCCTCACCTGAGTGATCTCTTGGGTGGTGATTTCGATGGCGTGCTCTTGCTCACTGCTGTCGTCCAGGGTGGGTCTGTTTAAGTGCTGGTCGTGAAGGCTGGCTAACTCCTTCATCTTCTGCTTGATTCGGCCGACATGGTACTGTATCTGCACAAGAGAAGCCACCAGAGCTGCACGGACGCCTCCAGGACCGTGGGCTGCACGGTCCCTGCGCACGCTGCACACGGTTCCGGCTCCACCAGCCTGGAGTCTCACTGCTGTGCGAGCCACTTTTCACTCAACTGATCGAAATTCAAATCCCACCGCTCGTGACGTGCCGCTTCGGTCTCTCTGTGACCCGGGTCGCTCCCGCTGAACCCGCTGGTGGGGTTCCCTCCGGGCACCCTGACACGTGTCGGCGTCATACCATTGCTCAACAAAATGAAAGCATGTGAAACATTCAACTTACTTCATCCACTCCATCCACCCATTTAGGAGGCGACCGCTTTGTCACACCGATTGCTGCTTCTGGATCTAAGCTAATGCCCGACACCAGAGCCATGCGGTCATCGGCAAGCTAGAGGGAAATAAAGGGACATTAAAAAAGCTAGTCGGGCTCCATTTTGATCAGCGCGTTCTCACACCCTTGTAAGTGTCGCTCCCTGAGAAGATCGAGAAACGTAGGAGTGAGCAGGGCACTTGGGCCGTGCCACGGGCTTGCTCCGGCACTGCTAGCATTTGGGGCTGTTTTTCTATCTTCTCATGCACCAGCTCTTAATTTTCTTGGACATACTTGTGAACATGAATTTGACTTGATTTGGCTATAGAAATGTAATAAAGAAAATCAACAGAAGATCCTTAACCGAAGGACCTCTTATTATGGGTACTTCATACGGACAGGATGCCATGAACCTCAACAGTGAATGCGAGCAGATAAACGTTAAAAAAAAAAAATCCTGGGCTACAAATGGAACTCACACCGAGTGGTCAATAGCAGCAAGGGTTACTTGCACACACTGAGCTTATTTTGGAGACGGGACTGAGCCCGTTATCTTGGTCTCAGGGTCATTAACCATGTGTTAAAATGTATGGAAGAACAGCCTGAAAACGATCAGCAAATTACCCACCATTTGGCAAAAGCAATCCTTAAAAATCTCAATGCAAGTCTGCCTGTCAATTCCTTTCTGCAGCTCAGGGTCCACACGCAGTGTTTTCGCTGAATTTGAAATGATACCCAGAGCTCTGGTCCTTTCCCAGGTCCCCACACTGCCTTCGAAAGCCCTGAAGGCCCAGGGAGGGAAGGCTGGGTCTGGCTTAGGGAAGCTGCTCACAGGCCCGGAGGTGACCGGTGAACGGGCTGAGAGCAGCTCCCGAGTTCAGGTTTTATAAATGCCAGTTTCCAAAGATCCAAATGATGATTGAAAAATAATGGGAAACAGTATATAAAAGTCTGTTGCAGGGAATGCTTTGTAAATGTTCTAAATCATGCCGTGGAAACTGGGTGGGGAATTTATGCTGCTTTTCCTCCCCTGCCCCTTGCGTTTTACCTAAATTTATGTTTTGATTCATTCAGCAAATGCCTGCTTGCTTTTCTAATAAACAAGACAGAATTGAAAAATCAACAGATAAAGGGAAAAAATGACAGAAGCAAAAACCTACATTAAAAGGGTGCGTTCAAGTAATAAACCCTATATCTTCAACAGCTTACAGAAAAATCCCTACAAGCAAATGCATTTTGCACCTGCCCCTGCCTGGCCTGCCCCCAGGGGCTTAGGGCATTCTGTGCGTTCACGGATCGCACCGCGTGCATCGACCATGCCGAAGGCACCAGAACCCTTGTAACCGCTCCCTGAGCATCTGTCGTGAGTAAGTTGCCGGCATTCAGCCACTGCGTGGACCCTCCAGGACCCCAGCGTCATTTCAGGTCGCAGATAAATGGTGTGTCATCCGGCCTGCACAATCTGGGGCTCGGAGTCTGTAAAGTGGTGATTCTCAACCAGAGCCACCTTGTTTGTGAGAGCTCACGAATAGGAATCTTATATTCTTTTTATTGTTTTAATCCTCACAGGAACTAGGTGAGCTAGGAATTATTATTCCAATCTATAAATGAGGAAACTGAAACTCAGAGAAGTAGCTTGCCCAAGGTCACAAAGCCATTATGTGACAGACTAAAACCGGGTCCGAGGACTCCAGAAGCCCCCTCTCCACGAGCTGCCAATCAGCTCAGGGGGTGGGGGGTGGGGGGGGAGGCGTGACAGCACCACAGTCTGCCGAGAGAACAAGTCAGGACTGAACTGCCACCGCAAGACACGGCCCCCGGGTCCCTCCCCACTGCACTGCACCAGGGCCAGGGGACTGGCTCCCCGTGGGCACCGAAGTCCCAACACACAGCGGCCTCTCTCACTGACCACCTGCCGGGGCAGTGGCGGGGTTCAGCCCACATCCTGCACAGAGCAGGACAGGGAGACGCTGGCTGTTCTTCCTCAAACTCCTGCTCCAAAGTCACCCAGAGGTGTGCAGCTTTGTGCGGGACATGCAGACCGAGGCAGGAGGGAAGACCACAGCAACCGACCCCCAGCATCTGTCCGCTGCGTGGCAGGTGTGGGACAGAGATGTGGGTCTGCCAGAGCAGAACTTGAACTTGAAGCTCCAGCTGTTGACACAAAGCAAACCCCAAAACTGCTAAGGCACCTCTTCGTGGCTCACAGAATTTCCACCACGCCCGTATGTCATAGGAAGTCATTTCAACAGAGTAATATCTTGTTTCATTTAGGCTTTTGAGCTCACGATCTTTTGTGTATTCTTTTTACTGTTTATTAAAATACATTAAACTAAAAAAGTTACATAGACACTATTTATCTAGATTTACCTGCGTAGTAATCAGTATCAACTTCTCTGAAACAAATGGGAAATTGTCAATCACACATGTAGTCAGCTGAAGCAGATCCACCTTATTTTTAGGAGCACCTGATTTTTACACAGGAGTTGTGACCCCCCCCCCCCAACCCCGAGTAGAAGTTAAAACTAGAGCAAACACATTCTCTTTCAATGTTCTGAGGAAGCCTGCTAATTAAGAGATCCCCACCCGAAAAGGGCAGATTTCAGCTCAAAAAGCTGGCCCTGGCTTCCCCACGCTGGATCGGGATGGTGCCAGGAAGGGTGAGTCTTTGCAGTCCTTGGGACTGCAAACTCTAAATCTTGGAAAAATTGTCCCCTTCATCATTTAGTCCATAACCATAGCTCATCATGATAAAGAAATTGAGCAGTACTCAGATGAAATGTGTCATCTGTTTTATCAGTATGAATTTAAAATGAAAAAAAAAAAACCCCACGCTGTTTTGAGATGGGGGAGCGGGAAACATAACTGAAGGTAAATGTCAATTACTTGAAATAGAAACAAATATGAACATTAACAAAATCTTTGTTACATGCAAAACAATCACCCCCTTTCAACCTCACATCTGAAAACATATTTTCTTATTTTTTTTAAGATCCAGGACGATCCTACCAGTTTTCAAGTTGCCCTTTAGGTCAATACAGGCTTTTTAAAAAAACTGCCAGAGTTTTAATTCTCCTTGTTTATCGCAGCTGGATTGCAACTTAGTTCCCTCTCTGAATATGTGATGATCCGGGTCTATAACGCTTTTCTTAAATGAACTTGTGCTTCTGAAGAAAAAAAAATATATCTTTTTTTTTTTAAATGAAAAACATTATTAAAAATTCTTAGAATTTCTGTCTTGTCTCTAATTTGGGGCTGCACTGCCTGGACCCGGGGTCATCGATGCAGGAATACTGCAATAGACGTTCAAAACCACACCCACAGGGCCCCTTGCTGGTCTCACTGCAGTTGTCCTCCGCCCCCACCCCCATCCACTTTAGATGTTGACACTTGTCCCTTTAAAGAGCACCAGACAGCATGGACAAGTTCTATCTATGGAAGGAACGCATGCACACACACATTCTTCTTATCAATCTGGCTGCCCCAAATCTAGAGGCTTTCTACACTTAGGAAACCCTGCCTTTACAAGGCTGATTTCGTGTATTGTAAGATTAAGGACCTGGCAAAGCCTCTGTGGAGATCAGCAGAGTCTGACACACTCCCTTCCTCCCCCGCATCTAAAAAATAAAATAAAATAAAATAAGTTCAGCCCTAATGGATTTGTAAAAGAAACAATACTGACAATTTTGGAGCATTTGTGGCAATGGACACTTCAAAAGTCTGGAAGGGATGCTGAAAATCATCGCCTGGCCACACTCACTCCACGTGAGAGGACATGGGAACGTGTGTGATGAGGTCAGACCACAAGCCTGACCGGCTGGGCTCAAGGTAGCTTGGGGACCGTGCTGACAGACAGCGGGGCTTCAGCAACCCCAGCCTTCTGTGGGAGGGAATAAGCACACGGATGAAAAAGCATCAGGGGACGTCAGCACTGCAGTGTCTGTGTTTTTTAAATCTGTGATAGTTAAAAAGTGATATTTTCTGGTTATGAGAAAATAAACGTTCAAAATAGACTTTTTTAAATGCACAAGAAAACAGAGAAGGAAAAGCCAGAGAATCATGCCACCGGCTTCACTGTTCTCCTTTTCTCCAACGACCGTACCACGCCCTTAACAACTCAGGGGGCAGTAATGGACGGCCTGCACGGGGGGAGCCGCCCTGCCCCGGCCTCGCTCTCTGTACCCCGCTGACCAGCCTTCCCGAGGGTGGCCCCCCGTGGTACTCAGCCCGCCTCCTGGATACTCCCCAAGCAGGTGACCAGTGGGCCCAGCCTGTGGCCCTCACGTCCCCCCACATCACTCTGCCTTGCCCAGGCTCTGCGCTCAGAGAGCTTGGCACTTACATCTTGTAACTTTTTATAACGCCCAATTATCTATTTGAAAAATGCAACAGGTTGGGAGATGACACTGCTACAGGAAGGGACGAAGATGAGAGCAGGGAACAGAGGAGAGGGCCAGGGTGTCAGCGGTAGGTGGGCTGCCTCCCGAGGGCCACCCCACATGCTACTTCTGGAGAAAGGCGAAGAGCCGTATCCACAGGGCACAGATTTTCGCGTGGATGCGCGCAGGAGAAAGTCTAATGTGGACACACTGTGAGGTGCCACCAGACGGCTTCGCTCTGGAGACCCCAGGGATGCAGGCAGGAAATTCTGCCGGGCCCCAACTCCAGAGGGGTGGGCTTCTATCTAACTGATGCCCAGAACCGGGGGTCACTCCCACTACCCCCGAAGACACCGACTCCGAGCCCCGCGGCAGCCGCTCGCGAGGCCGTGCCCAAGTGCCCGCAGCTGCGAACTCAGCAGCTGGGGCTGAGCGGTAACAAGTTCGCAGTTAGGATTAGCGGGGTCAGCGACACATAAACGCAGTGAGCGACGGAGATAAAACACACGTCGCGGACAGTTCTGGAAGCTCCACCTCCTAGAAGACACAGTGGTCCCGGACAAAGGGCCAGAAGGACCCGGCGAGGTGCTCACGAGGACGAGGCGGCCCTGCGGACCCGGAACGAGGGCTCACTGAGTCTAGAGAGGTGTGTGTGGTGCCGCGGCCCGCTGGGCAGCGTCCCTGGTGACAGGGTGAGGCCCCGTTTAAACACCCAGGGGGTAGCCCGTTTCTGAAGAAGTAGGAAAGACTGGACCTCGGCTCCCGGGGCAGACCCCTGGGGACCATGGCCTGAGACGTGCCCCTCACGTGGAGCTGGCCAGCGCTGCTTCGACGCACGCTGTTCTGTGGTTTGTCGTCTACCCCCGTCACACACGTCCTTCTGGGGCCGCAAGCCCCACGCTTCCAAACTATCCAAGGAGGGGCCGCGTCTGTTCTCAAAGGCCTCGCTCTCAGCCCCCAGGCCTTCGTGCCTGTGAGTCGGGTCAGCAACCCCGCGCACATCCCGGCCGCTGGGCCCCAGAGACGCCGGGCCCCGCCGCGGGCGAGCTCTCCAGGGCCGGGTGCTGGGAGGGAGGCCACGGCGCCCGGATCACTGAGCTTCATGCTGAGGGTGGCTGTTTTCAAATACAAAACTGCTTTGTAATGACAGAAGTAATACGTGCACACGTTTTAAAAACAGACACCCAACCTAAGAGAAGGGTATGCGATAGAAAGTAAGTTTCTCTTCCAGCCCAGACTTTTCTTGGAATGCAACCACTGTTAACGGTTTATTTTGTCTCCTCAGACATTTTCTAAGTACACACAGGCGTAAGTGGGAGTCACTCTCTCAAAAGCAAAACCCACAAGAGGGGGGAACCGCGGCTCCCACACTATTTCGCATCAGCCCCTTCCGGCTCCACGACGGGCCTGGAGCTCAGGCCCCTGCGGCCTCCCCAGGCCGCAGTCTGACTTGTCTAGCCGGCGGTCGACAAAGGCCATCCCGCAGGTTGCTGGCCAGCTGCTGCTCTTACTGACCAGGTAAAAACAGTTTTGAGAACCTCCAGGTGGTTATCGATCTACCCGTCAGGAGCTCTGTTGGTCCTGGAGAGAGTCACTCCGATCCTGCCTCGGGGGTCGTATCCAAATTAAAACAGACAAAACCAAAAAACACCTCCTTCTCTCCAGTCTGCCCTCAGGAACAAGATTTTTATCCTGCACAGTGGAAACGGGTAATGGAGACACCAAACTGACGGTACAGCGCAGCCCCTTCTTCCTCTGCCCTCTCACTAGCGCTGCTAGAATAAAGTGCTAGGGACGTGCACCCTCCCCATCTTCTGCGTGGACTGCTAGTGAGTCTTGCAGAGGCCGAAAGTGTGGTGCCGGGAAGGGGGCCGACAGGGGACCCCGCAAGGACGAGCGCGCCTCCCCTGACACCCTGGCTGCGAAGCCTCCCCGGCAGGCCCCCAGGGTGTGAGCCCCGCTTCCTGGGGGCCCTCACCACCCACCGTGTCCTCCACGCTCTGCCCGAGCAACCTCACCGCACACTTCACAGAAAGCAGGGAATTACCCACATCATAATCCTAAAACCCCTCTGGCTTTCTTTAAGTTCGAGAAAAGGCTCAACCTTTACTATTTCGAAGGTGGAGACGTTTTCCCAAGAGTAGTAAATAATTGTTCCTCAAACCCTTTTCTAAACCACCAATATGCCTGGTGTGAAAATATGTTAATACATCCTGAAGATTAAATTGATAAACACAAGAATTATGAGTAATCAAAATAAATGCTAAAATGTGTATCAGCTCTGTTAGTATTCCGTATATGACCAAAGACTTAAAAAAAAAAAGACATAATTGGATTAACTAACACACAAAAATATTCAAAACACAATACCTCGTCCAGCTCCTGAAGAGAGTTGTTGTTCCCATCAGCCCCATCCAGTTACGGACGGCAAGAAAGAGAGGAGGACAGAGGGACGGGGACAGACAGATAAGGCATGGTCAGTTGAGAAAACACTTTGATCTTAACCAGCTCTAAAAGTGACAAAAATAAAGATCCACTAACCAAAGCATTTAAGAAATCTCCCCCTTTTGACTGTTCCTTAAAAAAAAAAAAAAAGGTACATCAATAGACATGTATTGTTTTATTTGCTGTGATTGTTGTTTTGGTGCATGAGACAGGAAACAATAAACAGTTGTAAAAATTAAAATACCATAAAGCAAATAAAATACACTTGCTTTCGGCTCACGACAATATAATGCTAATCTGTTCCATAAATATCAAATTCCACTCAATTTCCCTCAGGAAGATACAATAATTTGAGAGCAAAGCTAAAATGCAGTTTTACCAGGTAAAAGAAGTGTATATTTTAGCATGTGAATGAGCTCGGCAGACGCAGCAGAATTAGCAAATGGACAACCCACAACCACGGTCTGTGGCTGTGTTCGCCTGGTATTTGAGTGACCACACGTGCACGGCCTCTCCAGATTCGATCCCGCAGACCCGGCTTCTCGGCGGTAATCAGCTGGCCGAGAAGCCCTTCCTCCCCGGAGAGGCACACAGGTGGTAAAGAAGAGAAAAACTCTTCACATTTGCTGGCCGTTTATTAGCATTAGTCTAGAAAGCACACAGTTATTTGTGAAGCTAATATAAAGGCAAGTAAACAAAACAAAACAAGAGGAGGAGAGATTTTCTTACGGGGGGAGCAGGAAGGAAGAGGCACGGGCAGCCAGAGGATGAAGTTTCAATTTAAAACCAGAGGTTCTTTTTTAGATCAACACGGAACTCTATCTTCTGAGCAGATATTTACCAATGAAAGATGCTCTGGAGAACGAGGTCTTTTCATTTATTTACTAATGTATTTTTACTTTTTTGCAGTATTGATCACTGGAATAATTCGTGGTCAATTTCAGTAATCAACTGTGTTGTTTTTTTTTTAAACGTTCAACAGTGAATTTAGAAAATTAAAAAACATAACCTCCTTATTTAAAAATTAATAGAGCAAATGAAACTGGTCAGGACCAAACTATTATTAAGCAGTGACAGTAATAAAAAGTGTAATCAAGCTGGGTTCCTCCGTGTAAAAATTCAACTGGTAGACATTGCAGAAAGCTGAAAGGCCTCTACATTCCTTCTACAAGTTGCCATAAGAACAAAGAGAATTGTATTTATATACACACCCAGCCTCAACAGCAGTACTAGAAAATTTTACTAGAGAAGACAGTGTCAAATGGGAATCTGATTTAATTATCTTTTACTTTAAGAAGAAAATGTTTTTATTTTTTAAGAGCCTTAACATTTGCATCAGGAAAGCACTGAAATGTTTCTGCGAGCCCAGCAGAGGGCAAAGCCCCTGACTTCAGCACCGCAGGCTGCACATCTGCCCCTTTCCGCGGCCGGGCACCTGGCCTCCCATCTTCGAACGGAGCGCCGCCGCCTCGGGCCGGCCTCTGCCACACGTGAGCCTGGGCTCTTGGGTTACAGCCAAGCACACGCCCGGATCTTTCGGTTTTCACAATTCTTAGTTGATAAGAGGTGAAAGCAGAATCACGGGCTAGATAAAGACTCTTTTTGTTGTAAGCCAGAAAACTAAGCTTCGGAACGCATAAATCCATTCATTTTCCCACCGGCGCAGAGGGCTCCGGCTCAGAGGAGGGCAGAGCCAGGTGTTGAGGCCTCTTTCCACCCCACCTTCCCGCTTCTCTGATGTTATGAACACGTCAGGGAATTACCAGCGATAGGCAGGTCCTACCATACCACATCGGGAATTAAATTCAGAGGTCACCTTTCCAAAGAGTCCCCACCTAACCCCCTTCCCTACCCCCGTTTTGCTACTTAAAAATAGAGGCCTTCAAAACACCCCCTGCCACCAAATTATGAAAAAATTTAGTCAGGACCCAAATTAAAACACTTAGAATTACCACTTGGAAAACCCAAAATACAGCCAGATGAAAACACGTTACCACACATCATCACCTTCTGAATCTTTATAATGTCTAAATCTAGGTTTCTGACCTGCCAATGGCATATAACCAAGCAAACATTGAAAACTCCAAGTAGCATGTGGAATTTATAGTCTAAAGAACTTTCTACATGAAACTGAAAAATAAGTGGAAACCCATCTGTGTTTACTCAGGAAGTCTGGAAAAGTTGAGCAAAACGAGCTGGAAGTACAGGTCTATGCTATAGTGATATTTACTTTATTTCCGTTACTGCCAAAATAAAAGTTTGCTTCTCTTTTATCCAACAAAGTGCCCTTATTCTCAAGTAAGCCTCACTGCTCAAAGGGAATCTTTAGAGGCAGGAAAGCAAATAGATCTAAAGAGAAATATACAATGATTTCATACTTGGATTCTAAAGACGGAGCACTAATTTTCCAACAGACTCAGTGTGGACTAGAACCTTCAGTATGCTGGTAAAAGTGGATCTTGTATGGCTGTAAAGCGAGACACGGGGAGATGCTACCCTACCGTAAGAAAACCCACCACCACGAGATTTCAACCAGGGGTCCTTCCATCCTCCGGGGCCTGTGGCCCCAACACTACTGAGGTCCAGTGGGTGAGCACAGGGCCCTGGGGCCTGGTTGGCCCGAGGCCCCGTCCCAGCTCCCTGACTCTCTAAGCAGGGGGCACTGGACAAGCCTCCTAACCCCTCTAAACCCGAGTTCCCTTGTCTGTATCCTGAGGAAAACAGCAGCACTGGGGGGACAGCTCTGGGGGGCTGCATCTAAGGTGCCCACATGCCGGGAGCCCAGTGCCAGGCACGTGGTGAGCCCTCCATAAACCTCGGCTTGAGTTACAGTCAAGACGGAAGGAGTTCAGGTCTCCGATAACCTCAGTTAATCTTTAGTATCTTTCCTCCCCCTAAAGCACGCCGTTTTATTAAAAATAATGTGCTGGTTTCAAACTAATCTAAGACCAATTAACTCCAGCTTCCATTTATAGGTTATGCATTATTTTAAAGCAGAGGACAGATCAGGCAGTCAACACGACCAAAGTGGCCCCAATCCCTCCGTCCGAGCCATTCCAGACCCGAGGGGTCACAGGGCACCTCGTCCGGATGAGAGCAGCACCTCACAACTATTTCATTCATTCGTTTAAGACTTTACACGTTTTCTTGAATGATTATTTTCCTTTGTAAATTCATTTCAGCCCCTTCAAGCCAAGCTGTCTGTAACTGCTTGAATGAGGTGGTGCCTTAAGCCCTGCACTTGGCTGGTACAAGGTCAAAGTCATGTCAGCAAAGTACTGGAGCCATGTCCAAGGGTTTCTGCACCACACTGGCCTAGCGGGCCAGCAATGTGGTTGACTCTTCCTCCTTTTCAAATCGAAGCTGGGACCACTGGGGCTGGAGCCTGGGTCAGGAGAAACCACACATACGGCCCTCAGAAATCACCTGCCTCAAACCCCTCAATTTATAAATAAGGCAAAAGATGTCGGAAGAGATCAAAGAGCTCGCCTAAAGACACATTCTGAGTCAGCCACAGAGTGAGGACTTAACCCTAAATTCCCAGACTCGGAGTCCAGTGCTCTTTCCTTTAGTTCACACTGCCGTGAGGCACAACCGTGGCAGGGAGGGGCATCTAAGATCCGAGGCCCAAACACAGTGAATGAGAAATGCCAACAACTGCATTTTGCTGCAAGTCTTAAAAAAAAAAAAAGAAAGAGAAAAAGAAAAAAAATTTAAAAATTAACGCCCCGTCTGTTTCTAAGTTACTTTTACCAGTACCAATACAAGCAGAACCACAATTAAGGAGAATTTTGTTCAGCTCTGGCTGCTCTACTGTAAAAAGCATACAGAAAAACTAGATTTCATTCATAGGCAAGAAACTTAACCAGGCTGTGTGAGCCGGGGCTGCAGAGCGAGAGAAGCTCTCGGCAGGGAGAAGGCTGCTGGTTATCAGGCAGAAGACGGAAGAGGCCTTCCGTGTCAGAGACCCCGAGGGCCAGACCGGAGGTAGGACCACAGGATACAAGGTACTGACTTGGGGGTCATGCAGGCAAAGGCTGTTTGGGCAGCACCAGTGGGGGGCGGGGGGGAGGCGCTGACTGGCTGCTGGAATTTCCTAGAACCTTCCCGAACGCGGTGGAGGAAGGGAGGCCTAAGGGTTATCACACATGGGATGTCGGGTCAAGGACCTTAGGTCTCTGCTGGCCCTGGGGACTTGGCTTGCTTTGTCGTGGTACATCCTCCTTAAATTCCTGCTTAGCTGTGTCACATGTGCCTGAATGCCGCCTCAACCTGTGTCAGCAGGCGTGTTTGTGGGGGCACTCGGGCCCCCGGCAACCGTGTAACTTGTTTTTTTACCCTCAAGCTAGGATGCCAAAAAAAAAAAAAAAAAAAAGCCTGTTTAAGTCTCTTGAATGATATAGCTTCGGTGTGCTGTGTTTTGAGGTGTTCGAGATGCACACAACCTTCTGCTCAAATCAAAAAATCACAGCTTTTCCTTAAACAAGCAGGTGAAAATTCAGATTTCGAACTCGAAAACAAACAGCCCCCAAAAACCTCTCCCCCAAACTATCAGCTCAATGTGATTTTTTGATTTATTTTGGGTTGTGTGTTAGGTAACAAACACACACTGAAATTAACTTCTGCAGCTTTTTCTCCTCACCAGGAACTAGAAATTTCAGGTTATGGTTGTTTTTAATTAAGTGAAACTCTAGAATTTAGTTGCTTCCTTTGTCATTAACCTGAGTTTTAGTCAATATTTACAAACTGCCTCCTTTTAATTATTTTACTCACGTTGTTAATATGACCTGTATATCTTTTAAGTCTTTATTTACAATTTTTCAAACATACAGAAAAAGCGTGTGAAATGTCTGTATCATGCCACCCCACATACTCATCAGGAGACTTAACAATCAGTAATGCTTTGCCTTACTTGTTTCCTTTATGGAGGGTTAAGTATACAAAATAAGTGGCATTTTAACATTTTACTGCTAAACATTTCAGTGGGTATCTCTAATAAAATTAACAAATTTGATTATAATTAGCTTAACCAATAATTTCTTAATATCACCTAAAACCCAGTCCATATTCAAATTCAATAGCTTTGATTTTGTTTGATTTGCTACATGGTTTTGAAATTTACAGTTCAGAAATGAGGTGTTAAATTTTCTATGAGCCAGATATGCAGTGAAAAATGCTGCCGAAGTTACTGGCTGAAGTTTTAAAAAATTGTGTTAGACATGGCTTTTCCCCTCAAAATGCTTATAGTACTTTTCCAACTTCCAGGAAAGTTGAAAAAATTATACCCTCTACTTAGTCATGTTAACATCTTGTCATATTTGATTGTGTGTGTGTAGAAGTTTCTGGTGAATCAACTGTAAGCAAACTGAAGATGTAATACTTCACCTCTAAACACTGCAGAAAAATCTGACATGCCATGTGTTTTTTCAATACACACAATTAAAAATATTAACGTGTGGGGTTTGTAAAAATTCTAACTTAAGCAAACCATTTTTGTTTAATTGCAAATTCTAGTTTTTAGACAGTCTGCATTGACTACGGGGATATTTTAAATGATCCGACTGCTTATAACCTGAGAAAAATTTCAAATAGACTAAAATCAGTATGTAACATTTTAAATGGTGAAACATACAGAAAATATTTTTCTAATGTTCTGACTCAGATATGTATATTTTGATTCAGAAATCTAATTTCCAGAAATCACCTGAATTAGCTAAATCTATCTATACCTTTTTTGACATATCTAATTTCCCAAAGTGTATACTTCAGCTATTCGTGTTTAATTATTTGACTTAGCTTATACATAGATTTTTTATTTTAACTGCCTAACTTAAAAAAACCACTTTAAAAATCGGTCTGACTTAGAGAGGCACTTTTAAAAAGCTGCCCGGCTCAGACATTAGGTTTTTAAACTGTCTGACTTAATGATTAATAATAAGGATAATAAAAGTCTCATGTTACCCAGCAGTTCAGGGTGTTTTGAACTTTATACGATAAAAATTTTAAAGCAAACAACGTTGTTTCAATAAATTAAAAACCGATACCTTAGAAACATTAAGCCGAGTTTTAGTTCTGTTGTTGTTTTTTTTTTTTACCCCCATCAGGTGGCATAAAATCAAGTCATTTGAGGAATATGCAATTTTTACACCTTATTTGATAAACCTAAAGTTCCACTGAGGAATTTTATTCATTCAATTTCTACCATCTAATTCTTGGCTTATTTCAGAGTACCCTTTTCAAAAAAGAAAAATCGGCACTGGAGTTAGCCGGTTCCATTTACTTATTTTAGCACAATACCATTTCTTTCAGTTTACAAATGCAAAACAACTTCAAATTCTTAAGTAAATAAAAATCTAAACATACTCCATCCCTGTTCTCTATGCTTTTTAACCTGAATTTGCACGATTTTATTCCTGAACCCGTTCACACGGTTTAAAATAGGTTTCCTATAGGAGCAATATGGCCAAAGACATCTCCCACCTGTGAGCTACAAAAAGGAAAGACTGTCTTTGTCAATCAAGACACATGGCGTATGATTTTTCTGAAGCATTTAGTAGGGTCAGAAAGGAAAAAAAAAGGCAATACAGTCCCTAAGCGGTGAACTAAGGGTGAGGTCCTCAGCACTGTAGATTTCAAGCATAGTCCGTAAGTCTGGTTTGGGGGGGACTTTATTCCCTTTATCCTCTAAGGCTGCTTCTTTTCGAACCCAGCCTGTCTATAGCAAGGAGCCCCCGCCCCGCTACAAACTAGTTTCCTAGTTTTCTTCACTTTTCAATTTAAGATCTTCCAGAGCTAATCACGGTCTTGCTGGGACCGTTCGGACCGGCCCTGATGTACCAGAGCCAAGAAAGCAAGAAACTGAAGCTCGGAAAGGGAAAGGAGACCTCATCAAAAACAAACAAACAAAAAAGCCCTTTAGCAATCTTCCCAGGCCCTCCCTCTAAAAGATTCTACCGCTGGGCTCAAGAAAGGTTCAGGTTAATTAAATCAAAATACATGTGCTATTTTGAAGGTTAATTTTCACATACACACCATGGTTTTTTTTTAAAAGTTCGAATGGAGGGAACAGATTAATTTCCTGTCTGGGAAATGGAAAACCGAAGAGCCTAGCACCTTACAGTCACCCCAACCAGGAGCCCCCAGGAAAAACAGGGAAGCAATTATTCCTAAGGAACAGGGCCCCACACAAGGGCCGCGAGGCCATTAAAAGAAAACGGGTGAAACAACAACAACAACAACACACACACCCCCCCCAACGGCGGCCTCATTTGGGGGAGGGTGTCGTTCATTTGCAAAGCTTGGGGCTCGGCGTTCCGGCGACCCAAAGTGAGGCTCGGTATGGGGGAGTGGGGGAAGGGGGAGGGGGCTTAAACACAGAACGAAAACAACAAGGCTGCAGGAAGGCCCAAATTTTTCCAAATCTTCGTGTTAAAACATATGTAAATTGGAGGCGGCCAGGCGGGCAGTGACGCCCGGGGCGGGAGGGGGGGGAAGCGGGGAGGGAAGAGGAGGGATGCGGAAGTGAGGAGGGAGGGAAAGGCAGAGGTGGAGCAGGGCCCTGAAACTGTTTTGTTCTTCCCCATCCAGGGTTGTTACGTGGCCCCGGCCCCTCGCCCAGAGACCTTCCACTTCCGATTATTCCTAAGTCTTATTACTTTTTTTTTTTTTTTTAAACAGAGAGACAGACAGAGACAGACAGACAGGCAGAGCCGCAGTGCACACGGTGCGTGTGTCGGAGAGGCCGCCGGGAGACTCACCGCAGCAATGCTACGTGAATGCAGAGGGCTGGAGGTGGTGTGACTACTCACTTGCTCGGCTAACAGCTGCCGGTTTTGGATGGAATTATTCCGCAACAACAAGAAAGCCTCGGTTAAACGCCTGGTGGCCATGTCTCACCCTTTGTGACCCCCCTCTCGGGGCCCCCCGCCCACTTAGCACTCCTGGTTTGTTCACTTTTCTTGCTCTCGGCCCCTGGCCGGGTCGGGCCCACCCTTCACAGAGCCCTGCCTGGGCAAGGCCTCGAGCCAAGCCGGGCGCAGCCCTGCGCTTCGTCGAAGCGCGGAGACCCCTCCCCAAATAACCGCCTCTGACTCCCCCTACTCAAGGCTTGGCTTCGATCTCTAAGCACTTAAATCCCCCCAATCCTTGCGTTGCTAGCCAACGTCCTGGAGACCCCACCCCAATCCAACCTCAGATCTACAAGCGTCTCACTCGCCAATCCGGCTGTGGACTGGGAGGCCCTGAAGCCCCCTACCCCCCTTAATCTCGGAGACCCTCCCTCCCCCGCCAAGGGTCTGTGCACCCTATCCCTAACTTGGCTCACACGCCTCCAGACCGTGCCCGGGGGGGGGGGGGGGGAGACTGCCTGTGACTCAGTTTCCCCGCCAGAAGCTTGGCCTAAGCCTCCTTTGGACAAGCCGAGTCAAGGCTTGGGCCCTGAACTCCAGGGCGCCTGGTACTCCCTCCTTAGGCCTCGCCTGGGCCTGCTGAGGCCCGGGCCCGACCTCCTGACCCCTTCCCTGGCTGGGCGGCCGGGTCCTCCACTGCCACAGCGGCCTGGCGGCCTGCAGGAGGGCAGCAGGGCCTGCCTCCCCGGCCTCCTCACTCCTCTCCTCCGGCTCCCTCCATCCCCGGATCTGACTGCAGCTCAGCCCCGGGCCGTTTCCGTGCTGTGGTCCCGGGCTCTGGCGTCCCCCCTGGCCCTCTTCCTGTCCGTCCCTCGCGAGTGCCCCCCTGCGACGTTCGCAAGGCTTGCTCGCAACGTTCCGGACGCGGGAGCTCCCTGCCCCGGGGCGCGGGAGCGCTCCGCCCCCTCCCGGGGTGCTCCCGGGGCGGCCC
>NC_043711.1:102109896-102133234 GCF_006229205.1 Suricata suricatta | reverse complement strand
CCGCGGCCCCCGCGACCCCGCACGCCGCGCGGGCGACCCCCAGCGTCATGGCCCGCACTGCTCGAAAAGAGGCGGGAAGGGGTCGCCGACCCTGACTTAGCTCGGGGCGGGGGCGACCTTCGGGGAGCCCGGGGGGCCTCGCGCCGCACCCCGAACATTATTTGCACTGTCGGTGCGCCACCATAGCCCAGCCATGTGACCTCGCACGGCCAGGCCCCCCCCTCCCCCCTCGGAGAACACGCATTGTGAATAACAGCCTCGTTCGGGAGGGACATCAGATCAGAAATGTGGTGGGCACTCTGGTCCTTTCTCTCGGGCACACTCATCACCTTGCAAAGCAGGCCCTTGTTTACTCCAACCCGCTCTCTCCCCGGGGCTAGAGCTCGGCCTTCCTCCCCGCAGGGATCCTGTTTTATTCATCTTTGTACCCACTGCCGTGGCTAGGAAGAGGCTCCGGATCAATGTTTATTAAATATGCGTATGAGTGAAGGAGAGCCCCGGGGTTTAGTCCCCAAACTGTCTGACCTATGTTGAGTGACTTGAAGCCTTATCTGTTAAGAAAAGGGAGGGGAGGATGCGGGGCTTTAATAATCCTTGTAATCCGTGCCCTGTCTACCCCTCAGGGGCTATTGTTCAGGAAGATCAAGTAGATAGGTGAAAACCTCTGGAAACCGTCAGATGCTGAGCAAATATTATATAGGATGGTTATCCATTCATCCCCTCCGCCGGCAAGCTTTTAACAAAGTAATTCCTGGGCTTGTTTTTCAGCAGATGGTGGTCGCCCTTCCTGGTCAGTCTTAAATATTTATTGCAGGACAATCTCGTTCTTACATTTAAGAAATCAATCAGGCTTCCATTTCTTTGAGGGAAATGAACAGTGCTTGCACACATAAATAATGGAAGAAAAATCCTAGTCCCAAAACAGCCACCCCTAAGCAGCCCGACAGCCCAACAGCAGGGGGATCGTGAAGCATCCAGGAGATTGGCAGAGGCCGAGTGTGCAGCTCTAAGCCAGCCGCAGCCAGGCATGGGATTGTGTGCGTGAAACAGTGTTAAGTGAAAAGAAGAGGGGAGGGGACAGGCACACTGGCCGAGATTGTGTCCATGGAAGCCCTGACCCATATTGAAAGGGGGAAGGGGGAGGATGTAAATCATTACATTTGAATGTTCCTTGGCTGTTTAATTTTCCTGTCAAGTGGCTTAAGCCTGATTTTTTTTTTTTTAAGCATTCCCTCATGGCCAAGTATGTGTTTCCTTGGAATTGAAATCTGGGTTGATGGTTTTATATTTTAAAAGCTTTCATTGTGACTCATTCTTGGCCTGGGATAGGATTCTGTAATACTCCCCAAGCTCAAAGAGCCTGGGTGTCCTGTTTCTTGGGCTCCGTTCATACCCACTTTCTAACATTTTGCCAATGGATCCAAGAAGTCACTTTTGGAGACAAGTGTTGTATTGTGTTCCTGTCATCTTCATCAGCGCGGAAGGGAACCGTGAACGTGGAACTTCCCGGCCGAAGCCAGAGGACGGCAGGGGAAGGGGTTCAATTCAAGTGCTGACAAGTTCCTGGTTGGACAATATGGGTCAGCAGTGCGAGACTCGCCCTCTTTGGAGAAGAAGGTGCAGCGGAGATGAGGTTGGTGAGGCCCTTATGTGGCCCCGACATCTAGTAAGTGCTCCACAAACGGGCAGCGTGGTTTCTTAGCAGCAGCAGCCTGGCAGACGCACAGAAGGCTCGGCTCTCCCTGGAAAGCAGTGTTCCAGGGAGCAGGGCATCCTGGTGGGAACTGGGCATTCTCCAAGCACATTTTCAGGATTCCTGTTCTGTGGTTTGGGAATCCAGATGGGTCTACGATGTGCTCTCATGTTTGAGACTGTTTAAACAGTCTCACATGGAAACCTTTTAACTCTGACCTTCTTAGAGCCCACTGAAAGGCAGATGGTCATTTTTTTTTATCAAGATGAATAGCAAAAGCCTGATAAATATCATATTCGCACACGTCTGACATAACAGGCAGATTCTGGCCAGATTTAGGAAACAGGAACTTTATGTTCTGTCTCCCCAAATAGCTCCTCGAGACCTTGAGAGTTTCCAACCTCAGAGAACTCCCCGCTAGCTCTGTCTTCCGCCAAGACGCCTCTCCCGAGCAGAGTGAGTCCAGAGAGAGGCAACAGTTCTGTTTTGCCCAGACTCCATTTTACCAGGTTTCTATACCGGACATGTCCACAGCCTAGCAGGGGCTGTAGCTAGCTCTGGCCGGGCGCCGCCAAAAGGGGAGAAACAGAGCACAACCCTTCCTCTGGGAATGTGCCACGCGCACCGACTCCGCCCGCACGCCGGCTCTTAGCAGCCAGCGTCTCTTCCCCTCCGTCCACCCGCTACACTGCGGTCACGGTGACCTTTCCAAAGCACAAACCTCATCATGTCACTGCCTGCCTGATTGAGGCCCCGGAACAGCTCCCTGCGGCCCACACCCGCGACGCTCAGCAGAAAACAGGTGCTCCCTAAGCCAGGGTCTCACTAATAGTAATGAATGATGGTCTTTGCGTGGTTGGCAGGAAAAAAAAATCAAGTTAATTGATGGAATAGTCTCCATTTTAGATGTTACTTCCCTCACTTTTCGTAAGCTTTTGGTCCCTGCTACACTTAGCTATATCATACTAGCCGACTGTATCTGATTGGTCCAGACACATGGGTTTCATTAATTTTTTTTCACATATCAGTATTTCCTGGCATTCTGATGGTACTTGACGTGCTTTCTCAACGTGGTGGAGTGGCCACTGGGATGGAGGCCTGGCATTCGAGGCCCTTCTCAACAGGCCCACCTTCCGGTGCCTAGAGTTCAAGTCTTTCCTTTGTCCTGACTGGTGCCTCGTGTAAACAAATGTTTGGGGGAATGCATGAATTCATGGACTGATAGAAAGATGAGACTAAATATATTAAGTAGCCAAGAATATCGGACTGTCAGGACCCTAAATGGGCAGCATGGATAGAGAGTACGGTGATCCTGTCTCTCCCATTACTTGCTGTGACTTCAGCCACACTGACCGTCTTACTGTTCCTCAAACCCGAGCACGGACTGGCCCCTCTCACCCAGGCTCTTCATGCGACTTGGCTCCTTCTCATGACTGAGGCCTCCGGCACCCCATATGAAGTAGCCCCCCGACCTTGCCCATGCCCTTGGGAAAGGACTGTCTTCTCTCCCAGGGCCCCAGGCCCATCGCACCGTGTACCAGGCTCTGTCAACATCAAGACTCTACCAACACTTAGCCTCATGGCTTTCGGCCTTTGAGACCAAGACAGAGACTTCTCCGATAATAGCTCATGCCAGCAAAGCATTGCTTCTGCGCTTTTTTTTTTTTTTCCAGGATGATGTTGACACATATGTACTCAAATAAATCAGCCTTCCCATCCTAACCATCTCCCTTGGCAGGAGCGATACGTTGATGTGCCAAGCCAAGGCTGACCTGTATGACTCAGCCCTTGAAAAATATAAAGAAAATCATTGTGTTTTCACAGTAACAGGCACTGAGACCCAGAGGGCTCATCCATTTCTAGTTTTTTCCCCATGGCTCTAGCCACTGACCTGTGTGTGGTATGCTGTGTGGTGGCGAGTCCAGAGCGGGGCCGTGGTCATAGCATGGCTTCGTAGGGGTCGGGACTCCCCTGGTTCCACGGGACAGAACCCAAATCAGACTGGCTTAGGCTTAAAAGCAAATATGGTGGCCCAGATAACTTAAAAAAAAAAGACCAAACAACAACAAAGCAAAGCTAGATCCAGAAGGTACATGCTATCAACAACAGTCTCTCTCTCTCTCTCTCTCTCTCTCTCTCTCTCTCTCTGTCTCCTTCCTTCTTTTGTGTTGGTTTCATGCTCAGGCTAGCTCTCCCCAGGAGTTAGCAAATTGACATCTTGGAGTTCTGCCCTAGTCTCTCCCAGCATAGCAACCCCATAGGAAGGACACTTCTTTTCCCTAATGAGTCCAGCAGAACTTCGAGAATTAGCTCTCATTGACCTGTCCTGAGTCACATCCTTATCCCTAGACCCTAAACCCTCAACGGAGGCCAGAAAGCAGGATCATCTCATCAGTCAGGCCTGGGTCACGTGACTGCGTCCTGCCTCAGGAAGGCGAAGGTGTCAGGGTTGGAGCTGCCCAAACAAAGCACAGTACAAATCTGTCTTTTCTGAGATCACTGTGTTGGACCCAAGAGAAGGGATGTTGAGCGCTCAGATGATGTCTGCCCCAGGCCAGTTTCCCGTCCTTGCTCTGTGCCCTTTAGGCATCGCCATCTGCCTTTCCTTGAAACTCACCCCTGACCTCCAGAACCTTGGGTGCAACTGGTCCTCCTCCTTCACAATCTCTGTCACCCAGCGCCCCCGAATGCTGATTTACCCCCAGTCTTTTGTCCTTGATTTTCTTTTCTTTTTTTCTGGTTCATATTTTATTTATTTTTTTGAAAGAGAGAAGCCTGAGAGTGAACAAGGGAGGGACAAAGGGAGAGAGAGAGAATTCCAAGCAAGCTCTACGCTTAGCATGAAGCCCAACACAGGGCTCAACCCCATGACCCTGGGATCATGAGCTGAGGCGAAATCAAGAGTTGGACGCCACTCACTCAACCCACTGAGCTGCTCAGGCGCCCTGTCCTTGCTTTTCTTGTCCTATTCACCTGTCGGCGGTTTCAGTGCCTCTAGGCTCTCCCACAGACGCTGCCCTCTGCTCTCGCCTCCCATTCTGAGGGCTCCTTTCCAGCTGCACGGAGCTCCCCGGATGTCCTACACAGGCCACACAGGTCCCTGGTGCCCTCTTTCTGTTTTTTTCTTTCCGAAGTTCGGGAGCAAACCTAGTTAAATGTTTTCTTTGGCTCTATTAGATGTGACGTCCCTCTTCTCCCCGATGGACCAACAGGGAATGCCGGCTTCCCAGGTAGGGGCTCTCCTCCTCTTCCTCTGTTGTAGATCTCCATCAATGGCACTACCTGTCATTCGGTCCCCATAAATAGAGCCTCTGGCACCATCCGCCATTGCAACTCCTCTGTGCCCGAGCCAATACACCACTCCTAACCAGATGCGAGACTGCGGCCCCTCCTCCTCCCCCTCGCTGGGGCCACTCCATCGGTCTTGTCTCTTTTGCCTAGAAAAGCACCACGACAGCCAGTCTACCTGGCCTCCATGCTCCCGACACTGGTCCCTGCGGTCCGACAGTCTCCAAACATCACCTTTCCGGAAAGACCAATCGTTCACGTTCCTCTCCCAGTCAGGCACCTGCTTTTCTCAACCCCTCTGCCCACAGGAAACAATGAACTCCTTAACTTTGCCTCTACAAGCCTGATGTGCCCGTTGTCTGTGGAACCACATCTACCACAAACCCTATGCCTTGTGGAACCTTCTCTGCCCACTCCATGCCTAAGGCTCTGTTCCTTTTGACTTGTGATCTCCTCTGCCTTGAACAGATGCCTTTATTCCCACCTCTGCTCCTGGGAAATTCTCAAGATCAAGCTCAGATGTCACTGCTGAGGCTTTCCACACAGCCCCCCAGCCCCCAGGGAACATCAGTCATGTACACTTCTTGGAGAACAAAGCACCAAGTTCATTCATGGCCTGGAGGTTATGCCAACTTGTCTTGGGTTTTCACTTCTGTCGCCTCCACTAGCCAGGGAATTGGAGAGGGGGGCAGACACTGGCCTACACACCTCTGAGTCTCCAGTGCCGGCCAGCGGAAGCACTCATACGCCGACCTGACAAATGACATTGGAGCATCCAGAATGGGGTGAGGGGGTTGAGGTGGGGTGGGAGGCGCCACAGGTGTCACAGCAGGAAGATGCACCTGCTTAACAGCCGCAGCCCAGGGATGAGGATGTGAGGTTTGAGAGGCTGGGCGCAGCAGATGCCGGGTAGATGTCTTTGGGATCTGCTACCTGTAATCGGGAGCCATCCATGAGCCCAAAGGCCTCAGGGGGCTATGTGGGCTAATGAGAAGGCTGTGATGAAGAGGACAGAGGGGAAAAATCCAGCTAAATTTTGTGTCTCCAACTGGGGGCAGACACTCCCCCTTCTCCCTCCGAAAGGCCAGCTCATCGTTAGCTGGCCATCTACATCAAGTTGAGCCTCAAGGTTGGATTGCCGGTGATAAACACATGTCCCTGGTACCCTCTTTCTCTTTTTTTCTTTCCAAAGTTCAGTAGCAAACCTGTTTAAATGTTTTCTTTGGCTCTATTAGATGTGACTTCACTCCTCTCCCCTGATGGGATCGACAGCCTGCTTCATGTCTTTTTGATGGAAATAAAGGCTGATGGAGTTAGACTTGTGTCGAATTATCTCTGGAAGTATGACTGGATGTGGGGTCTGGGTGAAGCTCATCCGATTCTCTCTGGGGGCTCCATTTCCCGTGAGGAGCTAGGAGAGTGGGAGGCGTGTTATGCACACCTTCCAAAGGAGAGACGTCCTCAGGTCCATGGAGGCTGCAGAGCAGCACACCTTGATGTGCCTGTGGGTCACACATGTGGAAGCCCCAATCCAAGGAAGGTGGGGAAGGGGCAGGGAGGTCTAGGGACCAGCGGACCCCTCTGCATGGATGGCATCCCCTACTACAAAGGGGTCAGGATCAGGATGCTTAGCACTTCCGTGTTGCCCCAAGGACCATTCCCAGCAATCGGTATTCAGATCTGAGTCAGTCGATGAAGGGACCAATTGCTTTCTTGATCCGGAAGAATCGAAGGACTGTCAGAGCCCAGCGTTGTGGGGGATGCGGGCTGTCTGTGTGACACTCTCTGCTCTCAAAGAACTCACAGCCTAGCTGGGGATACAACGCCAACAGATGGGAAACAATTAGTGAGCAATGGAGCTTGAAAAAATATGCCAAAGTGACTATAAAGGCAGCGGCAGTTCAGAAAAGCGAGAGATTGATCATTTCAACAGAAGCCTCCTTCTCGAAGAAGGTAGATGAAGACCCAAGCCTTGAAGGACAGGGAAATGCTTCAGGAATGGGAGGGCCTGGCACAGAGGGGCGGCCGCCTGAGCCGGGGGAACCCTGAGGTAGTGAGAGGGGAGAAAGCGCACCCAAATTATGGCAGAGCGAGATCTGGAGGCCCCAGAAGTCAGGGCTTTAATTTTGATGTTTATTCCATCGCTAAACGTTTGCCATGTGCCTGAGGCATCAGGAGTGCACACAAGACACACAGAGAGTCAGACACAGGAATGTCTCATAGTAAGTGCTCCGTGCAGGGATGCGCCAGGTGCGTGGAGAGACAGAGGGTGAGCGGGGGAGGGGCAGAGAGAGGGGGAGACACAGAATGGGAAGCTGGCTCCAGGCTCTGAGCTGTCAGCACAGAGCCTGATGCGGGGCTCGAACTCATGAACCATGAGATTGTGACCTGAGCTGAGGTCAGATGCTTAAGCAACTGAGCCAACCCAGCGCCCCTAGCTCAGTAAAGATTTAAGCAGGCTTCTTGGAGGGTTTCTCAGAGAGTGCTAGAAAGGAGCAGAGGCATGATCTGAGCATTTCCAAAGATGTTCACTGCAACGTTGTTTATCAGAGCAAAAGGATGGAATCGATCTGAACTTCCAACAAAAAGTGACCAGTTACATAAATTATGGTCCATCCAGAAGGAATCCCATGGAGCAGTTAAAAAAAAGAAAGCAGCTCTGTATATATTGATTTGGAAAGGTCTCCAAGATATAGTTTTAAGAAAAAAAATTGTAGGGGCACCTGTGTGGCTCAGTTGAGCGTTGAACTCTTGATTTTGGCTCAGGTCATGATCTCATGGTTCTTGGGATTGAGCCCTGTGTCAGGCTCTGTGCTGAGAGAGAGCCTGCTTGGGATTCTCGCTCTCCCTCTCTCTCTGCCCCTCCTACCTTATTAGAAAGAAAGAAAGAAAGAAAGAAAGAAAGAAAGAAAGAAAGAAAGAAAGAAAGAGAAAGAAAGAAAGGAAGGAAGGAAGGAAGGAAGGAAGGAAGGAAGGAAGGAAGGAAGGGAAGGAAGGGAGGGAGGGAGGGAGGAAGAAAAAGAAAGAAAGAAGGAAAGAAAGAAAGAAATTGTACGGTCTAGAGAAAAAGATATTGTTTGCTATCTTGCACGTCAGAACATACAAATTTGGTTGGCAAATGACTAGGTTGTCTCTGGAAAGAGACACAGGAAACATGGAATGCTGGATGGTTCCCAGGGAGGGGAAGGGAGAAGAAGACAGAGAGGAAATCTGTCCCTCAGGCTCAATGAGAAGAGACTCCACAAGGAGACAGTGCTTGAAGCTTGAGTCTTAAAAGGTGCTGAAGGGGGCACCTGGGGGGCTTAGTCGGTTAAGTGTTTGACTTCGGCTCACGTCATGATCTCACAGTTTGTGGGTTCGGGCCCCGCATCGGGCTCTATGCTGCCAGCTCAGAGTCTGCAGCCTGTTTCAGATTCTCTGACTCCCTTTCTCTCTGCCCCTTCCCTGCTCACTCTCTGTCTCTCTCTCTCTCGCTCTCAAAAATAAATAAACATTAAAAAAAAAAGTGCTGAAGGCCACCCAGGTGGATGGCGGGGGAACAGTATTCTGGGCGGTGTGGATGCCCAGGGTGTTTATAGACCACGGGGGAGGGTTGGGAGGAAGATTCTCTTGGGATAGGCAGCTGTTGGGTCAGCAAATCTGGACCATGCAGAGAATGAGGTGCTGGGCTGAGTTCACACTTGGTTCCGACACCACTCACTCACCCCATCGGTCAGCATTATGTGGACCTCGGAGGATGGCTTTCGCATGTGTGAACTTGTGGTCTCAGTCTGGCTGTGGCTGGGGGGCTCATAAACAACAGGAATCTATCCCTCATAGTTCTGGGGGCTGGAGGTCCAAGATCAAGGTGTCCGCACAGTCATGTTCCGGTGGCCGAAGCCAGGGAGCTCTGTGAGGTCTCTTACAAGGCAGGGCACCGATCCCATGCATGTGGATGCCACCTCATAACCTGATCTCCTCTCAAAGACCCCACCTCCTAACACCGCCCCTTTGGGGGTTCAGATTTCAACAAAGGAATCTGTGGGGGCGGGGCATACAGATGCTCACGCCCTCGGAGGCGTGGCCACGCTGAAATGCATCTCCCAGACTTTCCATCCTTGCTTGTTGACAGTGAGTATGGGCTACAGGGAGATGCTTGCAAGATTTGGAAGGTGCCGTTCCCAACTTGGGGTAAAATACTAAACAAACCAACATGGCGGTGCCTTCGCACAGTCCCTTTTCTAGGAGGAGGAAGCAGAGAATAAGCACAAAATAAATAACGGGAGCTCAGAGGTTGAGAAGTGCCAGGAGCAAACTAAAGGAGAGGAGGTGGCCATAGACCAGGACATTTCAGGAGAGCCTCGTGGAACATGTGGCCTTGATCTGCGCCCTGAAGGGCAGCAGGACCCGCCATGTGGACAGTACTCGCACTGAGGGAGTGTTGAGGTCACAGGCTTGGAGGCAGGTGCGCCGAGTCTTCTAGGGTCACATGCAGTGTGAGATCAGAGCCACAGGTCTTCTTGACCTTGGAAGTCAAAGTCAGGAGACTGGATTGTACTCTAAGAGCATCCTGGGGTCAAGGCCTCTTCCAATGTTAGCCAAGTAAAAGCCCACATGTAACTTTTACAAAAGTGGGGAAGAAACAAGGTCTTGGGGTGTGGGTGTGGGTGTGTCGGGGGGAAGCGGGGGGAACTTCACATCTTGGTCTTTGTCTTAGGCTGAGCTGCAGTCCTTTGCGCCCTGAATCAGGGCGAGGAGGGTCTGACTGCCTTCTGCTTTCACCAGAATCCCATCTTTCCAAGGAAATCAGACTTCCTCTCCCTAAGGAGTTCTTTCCAGGGCCCCTGCTAAAAAGCATTATGGGAAGCTAAATAACTCGCATGGTTTTACGCTTCATTTCCCTGGGATGCCATTAGCCACATCACATCTTTATGGGACAGAATCCCCTAGCTCGTTCTGCTTGGAACAGAGGAAAAACAGGAAGGAGGACATAGTGTTGGGAGGTTGGCTTGGGAGTAGTGGACTTAGCAGGGGGAGCGCCTAAACACGACAGATGGCAGCCATCTTCCCAAGGGGTCACCGGTCAGCCCCACGCCCTCTGGCTCTCGTTCCAAGCCTCCTGGCCACAGCATTTCTAATTGATTTAGAAATAACGAATGTATTGGATGGACGCCCAGAGACCATGCAGGCCAGAGAAGTGAAGCCATTTGTCCAAGGCCACACAGCTGCCCAGTGCTAGCATTGGCCTTGAACCCAGTTCAATTCCCAGAGCAGCCCTTTAGTGCCCTATCCTGTCCCTCAGAGAAGAATGAGTGCCTTCCCAAAGCTCTCTACAAAGACCAGTATCTCCTGCGTGTGGCTCTCGGGAACAATGGTGCCATTCCTTGCTTTGGAGATTCAATCGCTTATCTAGTGCAGAAGCAAGGGCTGGGGTGAGGCGTGCAGGTCAGAGGGAATGGAAGCAGGGAACTATTTACAGGCTGGTAAAAGGGCTCAGACCCTTGTGCTGAGCCACACACACCTAGAACACGTCTAGCTTTCCGTGGAACCACCTGGTGTGTAGTAGATCTTCAACTAATGGTGGCTGGATGGGTCAGTAGGTGACTGACCACCTGGTAGGAGTGCTTGTCTCCTGTCATTTAAAGACCTAAAACTCCACCTTCAGGAAGCCTTCCTGGATTGATGGAAGAATTAGTAGGTTCTTTGGCCTTGACTGGGGTTTCAGCACTCATTGGTCATTTCAGGAAAGGTCCCAGAACTGAGCCTCATTGACCTGACTTGGGCCACACGACCCTATTAGTTGCTCTCTGCAGGGAACCGAGGCTCCGTCTGGCCCAGCCTGGTTCACCTACTCATGGGACAGACAGAGGTGGGTCAGCTCCCTGACCACACAGACTGAGGCAGAGGGATGCCTTCCTGAAGAAAGTCAGTTTGCTACCCGAAGAAGGAAAGTAAGGGCTGGGCAGGCAAGGGGCAGAGAGCCCCAAAGACGGTCAACCAGCAGCACCCATGACGACATACGTTAAGCCCACTCAGCTGAGAGCACCTGGTAAGAAAGTCCTCCGACGTCAAACTTCACAGGGTCCCCAGAACAGGAGCGTGCGACCCAATCATCAACAGATTATTGACAGAGGACGCACTACCTGCCCAGCATGGAGCTGGCTGCTGGGGATACCTGGGCCGGGGGATACGACCCAGGGGCCCTGCCTCAGGGCAGCCCGGAGACTTCCATGAAGGGTGATCTGGGAAGGCCTCCAGGAGGAGGTAACTTTGGAGCAGAGAGACCTGGAGAGGGCACAGCAGGAGGGCACTCTCACAGAGGCAGGGGAGGGCGAGGGGTGGGCAAGGAACACCACAGGGGCCAGACCGCGTGGGGCCTAAGAGGCCGTGGGCAGGGCCGCGGATTTGGCTCAATCTAATCAGGCTGTTGGTGACTCCTGGGGTCTGTGCGCCTGGGTCCTCTGGACGCAAGTGTTCATTCAGGCCCTCCACGCTGCACCCCCCCATGGAGAAGGTTCTGAGGGGGGTCAGGGGGTCTCACCGTCCCCTCCCTGTGGCCGCCCGCCCTTGCTATCCCCTGGAAGACAGGGATCCCGAGGCCCTTCTCCCGAATTTCCTGTGACAGGGAAGAGTCACCACCAAGAACATTTCCATCTTTCTGGCTCTTTGGGCCTCTCAGACGCCATGTCCTCCAGTTGGCTTGCTTCCTTCTCCTCTGGTGGGAGAGGCTGGGGGGGTGCTCTTGGCGCTCTCTCCCCGCTTTTATTTTCAAAGGTATGGGGGGCAGCCATCCGAGCGCAGAGTAGCGCAGAATGAGGCCGCAGAGCGGGACGGGGGTGGGGGCGGCCCCTCGGGTGAGTCTCCGGGTTCTTCACGGCCCGGGCTCTCGACGGCGGCCCCGGGGCTGGTCATCGCCTCGATGTGACTCACGTGTGGACCTGTGAGGAGTCCTGGAGACACGTGGGCCCACGGCTGGGGTGAGGTGGCCCCTGGCCGGGCCCCGAGGGCATCATCAACCACGAGGCCTGTCCCTTGGTTTTCGGAAGGGGTGTCCCCTCCTCTGAAAGCTCAGAAAGGCAGCAGGGATGCAGAGAAGGTTCCAGAGCCTCCTCCCCACCATCTCCTGCAGGAGCGTGATGAGTGCTCACGACCGAAGCTGCGGGGAGAGTCGGGGGCGTCGGCGGGTCAGCCCCAGTCGGGGGCTGGCAGCCGTGGTCGGGGCCCGGCGGGTCCTCAGCGACGTGCCCGTACGTGCCTCCCCAGACTGTTCGGGAATGGCCTGACCTTTACTTTTTGTACACTCTCTCTCAGTTTTAATATTTTTCCTGGTTCTTGGCTCTGGAAAAAGTGGAAAACCGTATACAGGACCGCACTGTTGATGTCTCGGTCAGAGAGGAGGAAAGATTTCACAGTTACTGCAAGAAAACACTGGTTGACATGTGGGCTCATAAATCACGCCCACATTTATGCACTTGTGGGTATGGGTCTATATGGTATTTTTCCTTTTCTCAAGAAGAAAATTTAGGCCCTTGACTCTCTGACAAGGCTCCATTAAGTAGGGCCTTTCTCCTGCCTGCTGAGGGCTGCTTTTATAAGAGTGTTTATCAAACAGAACCCGAATCCCCTTTGGGCCTCCGCTGGGAGGACAGGAGCCGTGCCCTCCGGGGCCTTCCAGGGAGGAGAGCCAGCTTTCCTGGCACCATGCTCATGAAATCAGAGATAGTGAAGGTGCCTTCCTGAGCAGGGGCCACGGCCCCTCGGAGAGCGCCAGGCGCTTCACAAAGGAAGAATGACGCTCTTTTCCCAGGTTGGCAAGATGGGCGACCTTTGTCTTCGGCATGTTGCCCGAACCTTGTCTGGCATCCAGAACCTTCTACCACCGCCCTCTCTCGTCCCCTCCCAGCAGCCAGCCAGCCATCACCGGGCTCTAAAATGTCCACTGAATAAACTATCGATCAAATAACAAATATTTTTAACATCTATCTCGTGCATGCCACTGGGTTAAGACCTAGAAAATGTATGGGGCTCTGGGGAGGGGAGTGAGGTTCTCAGTGATGAATGACGGCAAAACCACAGCAAGCCGGTGCCCACGCGCCCTCCCCGTGCTCCGAGCAGACATTGCTAATCAATCACCGTGTGTGGAGCTCCGGAACTCTGTTTGACACAGGCTCCCCCACCCCCAGAGGGTTCCTCCTTGGGAAAGTCTATTAGCACATGGCCTCTGGGAGATGAGAAGTCACCTGCTGGACCAGCCGGAGGTGTCACAGCAATCCCGGGGGACCAGTGGGATAACGGACATCATGCTCTCCTGTTCCGCATGTCTTGGGAGAATTAGAAACCCATTCCCTCGTAGTACAAAGTACCTTAAGAGGCAAAGACACAGGTGATGACAGCCAGATGAGGCCATGGCAAGAGGCCTAGGCTTTCTGCCATGTTGCCCCTCACCTCCACCAAGGCCACCCTGGAAGACTTCCTGGAGGAGGTGGTATGTGTGTGTTAGCTGTCTCACGTCTCCCAGGGAATCTGTCTCTGATTAAATGGCTAGGCTGCATTCCTGCCCCTCACCGGGGCCCACTGCTATCCAGCCACGGTGGCCTCAGGCACATCCCCAAACTGGCAAAACCTTCCCCCTTTTTCAGGGCCCTGTTCCCTCTGCCTGAAATGCTCTCGCCCTAGCTCATCCCATGGCTGGCTCCTTCCCACCCTCCAGATCCCAGCTTGAATGGCTCCTCCTTGGAGAAGCGCTCCAGCCGCCCTCCCGGGCAGATCTGCCTATAAGCCGCTATCCCAGCCCCTGGCCGCTTCCCCTCGCTGTGAGCCGCCCACCAGCGTGGCCCTGACACCGAGGGGCAGGCATATCATAGATTCTCAACAGACACTTGTCCAAAGAATAAAGGAGGAATAAAGCCCGATGATTTTGTGGAAAGACTGGGGCCCACGGGGTCTTTGCAAAGCGTCTCCACAGAGAGCAGCTCATTATGTCTCCTGTGTCACGGAGCCCCGGGGTCTACGCTCTTATACCGCAGAACTCTCCCAGCAGCCCGCGGGTCCCTGCGGGGGGTCCCTGGGCCTCTGCATGTGTCTGGCCACCTGAGTGGGGGCTCAGCTCTCTCCAGGAGAGCATCGGAAGCAAGCGCTGGTGTGGCCGACCTATCGCTGATGGGGACAGCTGGGAAATCAAGCCCACCGGGCGTGGGATACGGCCACCAGCACCCCCTGAGCGAAACCCCCTGCCCAGGCCATCGACCGAAGGCGCTAGGTGCTGCTCACATCTCCATTTTATAGGTGGGGAAACTGAGGCTCAGAGAGCTGAACCATCATTTCATAGAGGGCGAAAGAAAGCTCAGAGAAGGGAAGTCCCTTGTTCAAGGCCACACAGCTAGTGAGCAAGAGAGCTGGGACTCAGACCCAGGCTGCACGACCTGGTGCTCTTCGTCTGGTCTCTCTAGCACAGGGTCTCCCAGGGGGAGGCAGCGGAGAGCCGAGTGCACACACGGGCTCAGAGCTGAGGGGTCCCCGCTTGGTCAGGAGGGTCAGCTGTGGCTCCTCCGGGAGGCTTCTGGCCACCGTTGTTCCAGGACGTCTGGTCCCAAGTAGGAGGCAACAGTGGACACGCTCGGGGCCCAGCCCACATGGGGACAAGGCTCTGCGGTTCCTCTGCTGCTGTCTGGGCTGTTCTCCGGGTGTCGCTGGCTGTCGGAGCCCCACACAGCCTGGGACAGTCCCCTCCCCAGCCGGCCCCACCCTCCCCTTTGCAGCTTCCTGGCCGGGACCGGGCCACAGGCTCGGGGGCCTCAGCTCCCTGCAGCCTCCTCCCAAAGAGGCTCAACTCCAAACTCCCTGGAGTCATATTAGTTTTGCGTGGCTGCTGTCCTGAATGCCACACGCCCGGAGGCAGACAACAGGGATTTACTCTCTCACAGTGCCAGAGGTCAGATGTCTGAGATCAAGTGTGGGGTGCCTGGGGGGCTCAGTCGGTTAAGCATCTGACTTCGGATCAGATGGTGATCGCGCAGTCCGTGCATTTGAGCCCCACATCCGGCTCTGCACTGACCGCTCGGAGCCTGGAGCTGGTCTTCGGACTCTGTCTCGTCTCTCTCTCTCTCTGCCTCTCCTCCCCCCAGCCAAAAGTAAATAAATAAAATTAAAAAAAATTAAATCACGGTGTGGACAGGGCCCCATTCCCTGCACAGGCTCCCAGGGGAGGGTCCTTCCTGGTCTTCTCCAGACTCTGGTGGTTCCTGTGCTCCTTGGCTCGTGGCCCCACCCACTGGTCTCTGCCCCCATCTTCACACCAGCTTCTTCCTTCTGTGCTTTCGCATCCTCTCCTCTTCCTAGAGGGGCACCAGTCATTGACTTTAGGGCCTAAATTACCCAGGATAATTTCATCTCAACATCCTTAACTAAGTACACCTGCAGCAACCCTGTCCCCAAATATGGTTGCTGAGGTTCCAGGTGGATGTGAAATGTGCGGGGCCACATTCAGTCCACTAGAGGGGTCCTTGGGGCGGCCGTGGGCGAAGATCCCGAGTACCCAGGGCGGCTGTCGATCCAGATGCCCCCGAAGAGAAGGCAGCATCAGCACCAGGGCACCCCGTGCTCATTATCCCCGTGGCTCTCACACCCCTCGGAGCGGGGCTCTCTCCCAGGGGGGTCTGCACAAGCCACGTCCTCCTGGGCGGCTTCAGAGAGGGCCTGCGGGGTCTTCCTTTCTTTAGGGGCCAGACAGAGGTAAGGTCACCTTGTATTTCATCATCATCATCACCACCAATTTTTACTTTGTTTTTGGTGTGTGTGTGTGTGTGTGTGTGTGTGTGTGTGTGTGTGAGCTGTTTTGTCTCTTAAAAGGCACACTGGGGCCAGGAGAGAGGCTTTCGGTCCTGGTAATGTTTGCGACAGGCTGACAGAGACTCCATTGTCCGCAGGGCCAGGGGCCCTCTGGGGACATCAGGTCTCTCTCCTTCTGGGGCCTGGCATGTGTCTCAGCTGTGCCCGAATCCGGATTTGCTGGGAAGTGGGCTGCAGAATGGACCCCGGGAGAGTCATAAACCCCGGGCAGGAATGAAGCAGGGTTTCAAATGTGAGGATGTGAATGGAATACTACACAGCCATCGAGCTAAGCCCCCTCTCAGCCCCGGCCGGGAGTGCGCTAACAAAGCCCGCAGACAGGACTGCTGCGGAGAGCTGGACCAGCAGACAAACGTGATGGCCGTGTGCCCAGGAGGGGGAGACAGCCACAGCCTCTGCCCTCATGGAGCCCCCCACCCACGTCGGGGGGACGTCCCTGACAGGTGCTGGGGGCAGGGCACCCAGGTGTGGGGAGGTCTGGAAGAGGGCTTTGCAATAGCCCGGCTTCTCACCGTCTCTTCCCCCGTGCAGCACCCCACCGAGCTCCTGGGGTACCCCAGCGTCCCCAAACATCCTCCACACGGGAACCAGAGGAAGCGCTTAAAAATCCGATAGGCGGAGCTTTATCAGATGGCCCAGTAATAACTATTTTATTGCAAATGACAGAGATTTATATCTTTTAAAATATATTAATATATTTTATATATACTGTACACTGTATGGACATGCATTTATTATAGAGATGTATATGAGCCTTGGAGTCTGTCTGGGTCTCCCTCCCGCCGTGGCCAGGGGCAGTGCAGACAATGAAGGGCTTCTCCTACCTCTCAGTGAGCAGTGCCCCCCCCTCACCACGCAGGGCCTCTCTGAGCTACCCCAGACCCGCGGAGCCCCATGGGTGCACCACCTCCCTGCTGGCGGGTCCTGAGTTCTTCTGGGGGAGAAAGTGATGCACATTTCTCCAAACCCTCTCTTCTTTGAAAGCCACACACAGCTCTTGAGATCAAAACAACCAACTTTGCCCAAATTTGAAGGGTCCTTGACACGCCCGAGGGCCTTTGAGGGAAGAAAAGCTCCCGCCAGGGGACAAATGCATCCCTCAGCAGGGGAGATGCCTGGAGTGTCCACCTGGATTCCAGAACTCTCCGGGTGAATCCACGGGCACCACCATCAGGTAGCTTCTGTGGCACCTGGCATAAAGCCCAGCACGGGCAAGGTGCTTGATGACGACGTGAGAAAGAGCAGAACTATTAGTAAGGAGGCTAACTACCGGTGGCCCTTGCTGGGCACTCGTGAGGAGCCAGTCCATGTGCAGAGCACTTTATTCTTTTTTGTTCAAGTTTATTTATTTACTTTGAGAGAGCAAGTGAGCAGGAGAGGGGCAGAGAGAGAGGGAGAGAGAGAATCCCAAGTAGGCTCCATGCTGTCAGCACAGAGCCCGCCGTGGGGCTCAAACTCATGAACCATGAGATCGTGACCTGAGTGGGAACCAAGAGTTGGACGCTTAACTGGATGAGCCCCCCCGGCGCCCCAGAGCATTTTATTCTTAATAAGATGTCACCCAGATGGTGAAAAGATAGGGCACGTTTGGTCTAGGGGCAGGGAAGAGAGAGGGGTGGACATCTGGCCGGCCCTCTGGAAGCTCACGTCTAGTTAGAAAGACAAGATATGGGAAACCTCACTGCTGATAAGGGTTAAACAGCCGTTCAATACAACAATAGAAGAGATATTCAAGACATTACATGATTAATTGCCCGGAGAATCGTAGGGATGATAAATGTTTTAGGAATTCAGGGGAGGGAGACATTTTTTTCAAGCTGGCCAGAACAGACACCACGGGGGTGACTGTGCCCTTTCAAAGGGGGCTGGTGGGGCTGAGGTCTAAGGGGACTGTGGCCTGGGGGACCCACGACGGGAGGAGTTCTGGGGAGAGTGTTATTTTTAAGGCGTGAGACTGACATTTAGTGGCCCACTTGCTAGGCCCAGGCTCCTGGGGGTCTAGAAAGCCAGCAAGTTCAAGGGAAGGGGGAACCAGCGGACCCTTGATATTTACTGTCCTTCCAGATGTTTCAGCTTCTGCAAGACAAGCCACTCATCGAAATCTCCCCTCTGGAGGAGGTCTTGGAATTTGCTGTGTGCATTATGGGAAACCAGGGTGAAGACTCCGGCTTTGAGCCCCGAAAGCAGCTGGGGCAAATGGGTCCCACATAAGAGTACAAAACCCCATCATTTTCACAGTTGTGACAGGACCGACAAGTGTTGGGATTTTGCCCAAAATTTCAAGAGGCAACAGCGAGAAGTTTCTTTGAAGCTTTCGGAGCTCTGGATTCTGTTCAGTTTGGGTATCTATTAAGAAAACAGCCATTTCATCATGGCTGGTACCATAAATTGGTTCGTGGGTGCCCCGGGCCTTATCTCATTAAATCGTGTCGCTGTCTATAAATGGCGTTCGGGCTGTTTCTCTGGGAGCAAGGTTATCTGACTGTTCAGAAACTCCAACCCGGAATGGGATGCTGCTATCTGCAGACTTGGGTCAAACAGCCAGCATTTCCGAACATGCAGAGAATCCAGAAAGGTCTGCCGCCCTTCCAGGGCTGGGCCGGGTCAGGGGGCAACTGCCCCTTAGCCCGGTGGGCCCCCGCTCGGGGCTCTGGTGGTCCCGACAGCGAGAAAGCAGATGGCTGACCATGAATCACAGACTGTGGTCTGCAGGGGCTGGCTGGCGACGTCACAGCTGGGGACGGGGCTCCGGGGCCAGGAGAGGCCCAGCCGGGAGAAATGTGCTGAGCACTGAATTTGCCACAACGCCCCGCCCTCCCCTCTCCTTTTTTCTCACCTTCTTGAACCTAACTGACTCGAATCCCTCAGGAAAGAACTAGCATCTGCGAAGACGCGTCTCTGTCACTGGTGCGAAGCCACCGGCGCGGCCCCTCCCCCAGCCGTGTCTTAAAGGCAGCGGCCACAGAACCGAGAGGTCGCCAGGAGGCTGCGGGGCCAGAACTGGGCACCCTTGCCTGTGAAATGAGCTGGGGCGCCTGCGTGGCTCAGTCGGTGAAGCGTCCGACTTCAGCTCCCGGTTTGTGAGTTCGAGGCCTGTGTCAGGCTCTGTGCCGTCAGCACAGAGCCTCTCTTTCTCTCTCAAAAATAAATAAACATTAAAAACAACTAAGAGAGAAAACGGGGTTGCGGCAGGGAGGACAGCACATGGAGCATCCCAGCGAGAGCCAGCCGAGGGGGGGGATGAGGGCTCCCCAGGGGAGAGAGCAAGCCCCCTCCGGCTTTCCCTCCAAACGGGGAGACGGGAAGGGTGGGCGTGCCCGTGGGGCTTTCCTGGCCTGGCCCGGGCTTTGGCACAGTCCCTGCAGCATGCGGACATTTGGTCAAGCCAACCAGGGGAGACATTTCCCAGGTGGGAGGCGGCGACAAAGCCACAGAGGCAGCAACAGCCCCGTGTTTCTGGTGCAGCCGGGGGCGATGGGTCTTCTGAAGGAACCAAATTCTCAGGCTGAGCCAGGGAATCAAGGCCAGGAACCCGCAGAGCCCACTCCTGTCGTGTCCGGGGAGGTGGGGTCAGTGCAGAGGGAGGAAGGGAAGGAGGAGTGGAGGTGGGAGGAGGAGGAAAAACCTGAGAGAGAGGAGGAGGGTGGGGTGAAGAGCACACAGACCGAACGCGGCAGCGAGGACAAGATGGTCGAGGGGAGAAGTCTGAGGCAATCAAGAGAGACGGTTTGCACCCCACCTTCTTGCGGGTTCACCCAAGAAACCCATCTCTAATCCCAAACGTGGGTCGTCGCTGAGCTGGGCAGTCGGCAGGCCAGGGCCCAGCCACAGAAGAGAAGGCTGCCTAGGTTCTCGGTCAAGGGCAACCCGGGGCCAGGGCCAGGGGACGTGACAGGCGCGGGCATTTATTCCCAGCACAGCATCCTGATCAGAAACATCCAATACCTTCTAGAGCTTTTTCCCCCTAATAGCGTGATTTCTTTCTCTGTCATCGGTGGTAACAAACTGACCTATAAAAGGCTTTAAAAGTGCTACAAATAGTTCCTTCCGTCTCCTGAAGTCAAGCTCATTGGGAGATGGCTGATTGCATCGCTGCCTGCCCGGTCTGGGCGTTTGGACGTGGCTGATGGACTGCGGGCACCTCTGCAGGGTCCCCGCCGGCGCCCCCCCCCCCGAGGAGAGTCAGGTGACAGGCAATTCTTTCGGGGCTGTTGGAGCGGCCTCCAGCCCCCTTGCCCCCTTTGTCCCCTGCCACCTCCTCACCTGGGGCCACCAGGGTGAGGCAGGCCAGGCTTGACATTAGAACTCTGGCAGGTGCAGTGGGCGGCCCTGACCGGGATACAAATAAACATGGACCCTATTTCCCATGGTCCCAACAGCGATGAAGGGGCATGGAGCACCATCTGTGTGTGTTTTGTTACATGTCTGTCTGTCTGCTGTCCGTCGCTCCCACTGTACGGGAACGACGTGCCCCCGGGACCTGGGTGGGGGTGGTCCGGGCCGCCTGCCGGCCTGCTGCCCACTGCCTGGTGTCTGGCCCTTGAGCACACCCACTGTCTCTGAGCCTGTCGCTCTCTCATCCCCCCTCACGAAGCGGCTCTTTGAACACAAGGGAGCACAGGTGTGGGTGTGGGCGGTTCGGGGGAGGGAGGCCGCGGCGGAGAACGGAGGCCAGCGGGGATTCGGTGCCGCCTCGGCCCCCACGTCTGCGCTCAGACGAGAGTGACTCACCCGGCAAGTGGTGTGAGTCAGCCGGGCCGCGCTGACGAGAGCAGCATTAAAAATGCACATTGATAATGGGTGAGCCGGCAGATAGCACTAGACGCCACACACACACACACACACACACACACCCTCGAGGGCACACACACATCTCTCTGTGCACACCCATAACCCGCCCCCACCCTCCTCCACACACTGACACTCACTCACTCACACACACTATACACGCGCACATATACCCGGCCGCCTCCTCTCCGCTGTCTCTCCCCCGCTCTCCCCCTGAGCGCTCTCCCTCTCTTCCTTGCTGTTAAGAGCGTGGGCTTTGGAGACAGGGCCATCATGCCCCAGTCCACCATGCCCTGCCCATCCGTGACCGAGTACAAATTACCCTACAGCCTGGTCCTTCCTGCCCTGGACTACAGGCATGGAGGCCATTAATGCCACCTCCTGGCTGAGGCCCCATGCTGAGTGCTCAAAGGGAGGCCGGACGCATCCCCGCGGCGCCCTGGGTGGGCCTGGGCCCCGGAGTGCAGCCAATCACGGAGTTCTGCATTCAGCAAGCATCCGCCGGGCGCCCGGTCTGGGCCCACCATCCTCCCCAGGCATAAGGTCTGGGAGCAGAGCCGCCCAGTAAACAACCGAATTACACGCGAGGCCGCAGGCAGCTGGGAGCCGGGAGCCAGGAGGGGTGGGAGTGGGGCGCAGCAGGCTCAGACCCCGAGGATGGAAAACCGCAGCAGCGATCTCAGGCCGGACACCGACTCGGTTTCATCACTCCTACAGACAGTGGTGGGGGGAGAGGGGTCGGCAGGGACTCTAGAGCCTGGGAAGTGGTGTTGGCCGGAGGAACCCTAAAACGGCTGGGGCTGGGTGGGAAGAACACACTCACCCTGAGCCCCTTATTTTTGTTCATCTCCGCGGGGGAGGTACATGATGTCTTCTACCAACATTATGCACTTGGGGTCAACAAGAGTCGAAACCCAGTTTAATGTGGCTCAAGGCAAAAACCTGGTACTTCATGGATTCATGAAAGTGCATATCTAGAGTGATAGGGTGGGTTTCAGGCATGGCAAGATCCAGGGATATTAAACCTGACATCAGCATCTTGCTGCCTTCTGAGCTTTGGTCTCCTCCATGTTGGCTTCACTCCTAGGCAGGCTCTGTTCTGTGTTACAGCCTCTCACAACGGCCAACCCAACGAGGAGACTTGTTTCATTAGAGACACACTCAGAGCCCCCATGACTGGTCTCCCGGACCCACCGGCTTATGTCCCCATCTCTACATGAGCCATAGTGGCCAGAAGATGGAATGCTCTGACAGACCGGTCCAGGGTCACAGGCTCCGTGCAGACCTCATGGGTTGAAAATTGGAGAAGGGTAGCTCCCAAAGGAAATCCAAGGCACCGCAACCAGAAGAAGAGTGGGGGGCGGGGGGAGCTGCTGGGCCATCAGAAGCGACAAGGTCCTCCTTCTGCAGCAGTGGAGCAACAAGGCCTGCGCTCCCGGGGCCACGGAGAGCAGACAGAGGGCAGCTGAGAGCAAGGGGCTGAGTGGGGGGCGCTGGGGAGAAGGGGCAGGCTGTCCCCGTTAGAGACTGGATCTCAAGGCACAATGGGGGGTCTGTGGTGAGTCGACGGGGCTCCTCGGGGCGCGGGTCGGACCCCACAAGGAGGATTGCTTTCGGAGGGCCTGCCAAACCACCGCAACCCCAAGGCTTTCAACAATGGAAATGTATTTTCCCGCAGGTCTGGACGTCAGAAGTCCAGAGTCAAGGTGTTGGCAGGGCCCTGCTCCTCTGAGGTGTGCAGGGAAGGGTCTGATCCAGGCTCTCTCCCAGCTTCTGGCGGCCGCCAGCTCACCCTGGCGGGTGAGACTCACCCCCCGATGCCATCGTCACAGAGCTGCCTGCTCTCTGTGTGACAGGAGGACTCCTGTCACTAGATCCAGGGTCGTCCCTAATCCAGGAGGACTTCAGTCACAGCTGCAAAGATCCTTATGCCAAACAAGGTCGCCCTGTAAGGATCTTAGTGCATGTATCTTTTCTTGGGGGGGGACAACTAACCCCACTAACGGGGCTTGAGTTTTGCGAGAGAATTTACAAAATTGTGTGTTCGTAAGAGACTCGAGTTCTGTGATGAAGTCAGACGGACGCACCCGCCTCTTCCCCGATCTGTGCAACGTCGCTGGGCATCGGCCGAGCGCAGGCATCGCATTGGGGCCCCACGATATGGGCGTGGCAGCGGACGTGGCGACACCCCACCCGCCTCCCTGGCGCTCACCCTCGGGTTGGGGGTGGGCACTGCAGGGGAGCCGACTCCTAGCACACACGCACCCCCTCAGCGAGGTCAGCCAAGTTCCCGGAGGAGGCAATGCGGCCATGGTCAGCTGTGGAGCGAGGGAGGGAGGTGCTGGGCGGGACTGAGCTCGTGGACGCAGGCGTGGGGCTGGACTTCCTGAGAGCGGGAGACGCACCGGGCTCGGGGGGGACAAGGGTCCCCCAGCAGGCGGGCTGGAGATCTCTGATGGGGACCCCATGGTCAGAGGGCGGTGAGGGCCCCATAGTCAGAGGGAGGTGGGGACCCCATAGTCAGAGGGTGGTGGGGACCCCATAGTCAGAGGGAGGTGGGGACCCCAGAGTCCGAGGGTGGTGGGGACCCCATAGTCAGAGGGAGGTGGGGACCCCATAGTCAGAGGGAGGTGGGGACCCCAGAGTCAGAGGGAGGTGAGGGCCCCATAGTCAGAGGGAGGTGGGGACCCCATGGTCAGAGGGCGGTGAGGGCCCCATAGTCTGAGGGTGGTGGGGACCCCA
>NC_043711.1:102077771-102109796 GCF_006229205.1 Suricata suricatta | reverse complement strand
CTCTGCCCCGAGGTCCGGCCCTCATGGGGCCCCGTTCTTCGTTTTCTTGGGCTCCAGCCCGGAGGGTCTAGTCAGCCATCCAAGACCACCTTGTGAGACCAGAGGGCGTGACATGGGCTTCCTGCAGGTTCTGGGGGGCCCTGCGGCTCTGCCCCCCGCACCACCTGCTGGCCTCCCCAGGACCGGGGAGGGAGGGAGCAAGAAGACCCCAAGGAGGAGGAGAGGCCCATGGCAGGGACGTCCCCGAGCCCCAAACCCGCCCCGTGATGGCTGGGCAAACAGATACGCCGTTCCTGGGACCGCTCTCGCTCCGGGCACTGCGGGGGGGGGGGGGGGGGGAGAGTGTCACCTCTGCGGCCACCCACGCGTGCACGGTTCAGATGTCCTCCCCGAAGCTCTGAGGACGCAGACCCCACCTACCGCCACCGCCTCCACAGCAAGACCAGAGGAACAGACCCGCCAGCAAGGCCCCCAGTGCCAGGGCCCGGGGTCCAGCCGTGCCAGCCGTGACCATGCCCCAGGTCGATCCTCAGGTCAGACACGGGACACAGAGGTGCCTGCACCGAGTCAGTGCCCCAGAACCAGGATGTGAGGGAATGACCCACCTTATGAGGTAGGAACCGTTTATAGATGAGGGCACTGATGCTTGCAAGATGCTCACCCAAGGTCACACCGGTATTCAGTGCTGGAGCCAAGAGACAGACCCCGTTCTGGTGACTCTGAAGCCAGTCCTATGAGTCCGCTGGGTAGAAGTCCAACACCGGCCTCACTGGACAATGCGGAGTGTTCCCAGGGCCGGTTCCTCCCGGACGCTGTGGGCACAGGCCATTTCCTGGCCTCTTTCACATTCAATAGCCTCCAACAGTCCGTGGTTCTCGGCCCCCATTTCCCCACCTTCAAAGCTACACACGTGCATCTGACTCTACGTCTGTTGTCACATTGCTGTCTGACTCCAGCCTGGAAGTGTTCCCTGATTTTAAGGGATCTGTGTGATTAGATTGGACCCAACCTCTTAACCCGGGATAGTCTCCCCGTCTCGAGGCCCGTGATTTAATCATGTCTGCAGAGTTCTTCTCAGCTTCCAGGAACCAGGAGATGGGCATCGCTGGGGGGCCGGGATTCAGCTCAGGCTTCTATGCCAGTGCTCCGAGCAGCTCCCCAATCAGCCAGAACCTCCAGGAAGCAACAGGCTATCTGTAGGCCCCCCTGCCTCAAATCCAAGTGGATCAGCATGAGCAGGTCACACTATGCCACTGAAGCCTTGCCAAAAGGCCCCGTGGGCACGAGGCCAGGGGCAGGCAAGGAAGCTGGTGGAGCTCGCTCTCTGTGGGAGGTGCAGGGAAGTCAGGGTAGCTGGAGGGTAGGATGCAGGGAAGGTGGGGCTGGTGAGGGCAGTAGAGACGCTGGACCCCAAGAGGCCCGTGTGGTCTTTGAGAAACCTCGCTAAGGCTGTGCTTGGAAAGGGAAAGACTAGGAACTAGGCTCCTGTGGGGCGGCTGTGGAGAGGTGGTAGTGGTGGAGGTAGGGACAGGTGAATGCATTCCAGAGCTGTCAGAGGGGAGCATGCACAAGGCTTGGTGATTAACTGAGTGAAAGGGTGGTCTGGGAGAGCAAGGTCAAGGACTCAGGCTGGGGCTGCCCAAACCAAAACTGATCTGGAGACAGAGTGAATGCTTCTCCCGTCATGAGTCAGTGAGGCGCAACTCTGCTTGCCTTGTCCTCCACACAAGACAAACCAGCCCCTCAGCCCCGAGAGCTGGGCGTGGGGAGCCCACTCCCCTTCCTTGGGTTTCTTCTTCATACGGCTGTCCAGGCTGCACACCACGGGAGGGGAGGAGGGTCACGGAGATGCACCCCATGGCCAAAGCCTTACAGCTCACTTGGGTTAGTGTCTGGCTAGGTGAGAACCTCCTCTGTTGGTGGCCCTGATGTCACTTGGTGACCCAGTCATGTCCAGAGCGGAACCCTGTCCCATTCCCAGGAAGGAGTGAGAGAAGACGGGGAAAGGAGAAGATGGGTATTTTCTTCCCTGTACTGAACCTGACTCAGTCTGAACCCTGAACTCACATTAACCTTGATCCCAATCCCAGTGGAAACCTAACTCCAACTCCAACCATAATTCATCCCGACTTGACTTCCAACCCCACATCTAACCTCGGCCCTAAACCCAATCCAACCCAATTCAACCCCAACCCCAACTCTAATCTCAGCCTTAAACCCAACCCAACTCAACCTTAACCCCACATCTAGCCCCAGTCCAGTCCAGCCTAACCCAAGCCAACTTTACTTCTATATCTAAATCTATTCTTTTTTTTTTTTTTATGTTTATTCATTTTCCAGAGACAGAGTGTGGAGGGGGGAAAAGAAGAGAGAGAGGGAGACAGAATCTGACGCAGGATCCAGGCTCTGAACTGTCAGTAGAGCCCAACGTGGGGCTTGAACTCACAAACTGCAAGATCAGGACCTAAGCCGAAGTCTGACGCTTAACCGACTGAACCACCCAGGTGCCCCTCTAAATCTATTCTTAAACCCAACCCAACTTTAACCTCATCTCAACCCAACCCAAGCCAATTCTAATCCAAACTCTGCTCCTGACCCTAAACCTGCTCCTGACCACAACTCAGAGCCCACACGACTCCAACTCCTAGAAGTTTTCCACCGGTGACTTCTGAGAAAGCAGATCCCTGGCATTGAGGTGATGCAGATAAGCACTCTTTGCCCCCCTGTCCCACTAGGTGAGACGGAAGAAGAGGTACCGAGCCCCAGGAGCCCCAGGACTGAAGTTCTGGCTGCTGGGACCCGTACTGGGGCCACCCCCAGGACTTCCCGGCCAGGGCTGGGCGGGGGAGTGGCCCTCGGCAGGACCTCGGATTGCCAATGTCGTGCCTGGACTGCCCATCGGACTCAGCTCTGCGTTCACTGCCTTGCAGAGCCTTCCTGGCCAACACGGTTTAAACAGCACCTTGCCGGGTTGGCCCAGGGAAATGGAATGACCCTGGGCTTGCCTTCACATTTTAGACAAGCTTAAGGAAGCTGGGGAGGGAGGCGCAGAGAGGTGCGGAGGAAGAGCTCCGGGAAAGAGGGAGCTAGCAGTGAGAGTGGACGTGAGGGCCCTTCCAAAAGGAAAGAAAATTGGCCGTCACCAAGACGCTATTATCCTGCTTCTCCAATCTGCTAATCCTCAAGTGGGGAGCTGGGGGTGGGGAGAGGAAAGCATCCAAAAAGCAGACACCCAGACCAGCATACTTCCCCACTGAGAGAAGCAGGAGGGGCTCCAGATGCCGGCGGCAGCTGCCGGTCCTCGCAGCCTCCAGGCCCGCAGCAGCGATGACCTCATCTTGGCCGCCAAGGACCCACTGGTACCTGTTGGCCCTGCCCCCCACCGTGGCCTGCCCTGCTGGGCTGGGGCAAGCCTCCTCCCCGGGGCGGGGGCTTCTCCCTGGGGCTTCTGGCCTGGACCCCAGGATGTGAGGCTTTTGTATTTGCGGGCGGGCAACGGCCCTGACAAATTTCGCCATCTTCAACCAAATGTAGAGGTGCACGAGGCTATGTATTTTCCACTGCCGTCCAAAGTGGCCTGGGGGCACTGCTGTCCTGGTGTCTCTGCAAATGTCTCAGCTCCCATGTGGAGCCTGAGGGAGGCTGGGGGTGGCCCGCTCTGCCCGCTGGCTGCCGGCGCCAGCAGGGCCCGTGCAGGGCCTCACCACGGCCGACCCAGAGCTGGGCTTCTCCAGCCCCAACCTCATCCCAGGCCATGAATGGGATTGGAGCTGAGGCCTCTCCAGAGGGTCCCACAGGCCGGCATCCCCAGGGGCCCAAGGCTGGGTCTCTGCCCTTGGGGAAGAGGAGCCTCTTTATCTCCGCTTACCCCTCTGAAAAGCCCCGGCTCAGGCCACAGCTTCTGCTGGAGAAAACCTAATCCTGCTCCCAGTGTCGGCCCGGCTCTTCACACCTACCGTGAGATGGTGACGGAACACACTGACCCAGCACCAAGCAGGTCACTGCACGCCAAGTCCATGCAGGTGCAGCCTTCCTGCACCGCCTATTAAGCCCTCAAGAAGTGACTTATCATCACCATGACTGTTGTTTTCGTAGTTGTCATTCCTCACCCTTTGGGGCTCGGTCGGGCTGGCGGCCTCCAGCCAGCTTGCCTGAAATCCATGGGCTAAACTATTATCTCTCATCACCTTCCCTTCTTCCTCTTCATGGCACGTTGCAGATTCATAATTATATGTTGATGTGCCTGGTTCTCTAATTTTGCATGTTGTCCGCCACCAGATGAGGGGCACTGGAGGGGACGGGCTGGGGTTTGCTCCCCACTGCATGGCTGGGGCCCGGCACCGCCTCAGTGGGTGTGTGCAGGACAGCGTCAATAAATATTGAGTGAAAATAGTCATTGCGTGATTGAATGGCCGATCCAGTTTAGTAAGTGAGGGGGTGTGCCTCACTGCTCATGGTGCAGCTGACCCTCGGAGGGAGACCCAAGCACCTGTTCTCAGGGGACCAAGGGGTAGGGGACCGAGGGGTAGGGGACCTGGAGCTACAGCCCCTCCTCCACTGAGGGTGGGGCCAGGCGCTGGACTTGGAGGGCACTGCTCCATCCCGTTCTCCCTCCGATTTGCTCTCCAAGAGGCATCCAGCCAGCACGAGCCCTCCTGGGCGCTCGGGATCACATCTGATGGTTTCCAAAGCTGCTTCTGCCCTTGGGGTCTGTTGACCTCTGAAGCCCCCCTCAGTCCTTGTCCTGAGATTTTACACCCTTGGGGCATCTCTCCCTAGTCTCCTCTGTTCCTGATTCTCCCCACGGTGCCCAGGAGCCTGGGCAGATGAGCCCCGTGACTGCTCTCGCCCTCGTGGGGGCCTGAATTTGGAGGAGCTTGCCTGAAGTCCAAGGCGGACACCCCAGGAGGGCGTTCCACGGGGAATGACTTGGTCAGTCAATTCCCCCAGCAACCAAGGGCAGAAGAAATGATGTCTCAGCCTGGAAGCGCAGGGCATCCCCTCGAGTTCCACAGCCAACACGCAGGCGCCGAGACAGACCTGGAAATTCAGTTAGTGAGCGGAACCCCAGGTCTGCTCCTCTCGAGGCCTTCGGGGCCAGCCGAGTGGCCGAAGCCCTGCTGCCCGCCCTCGCTGACTCAGAGCCCCCGGGGGCAGCACTGCCGTCTCTGCGGACTCGCTCCGGCGCCGCCCTCTGACCCCCGGGAGTCGCTTCAGTGACAGGAAAAGGAAAGAGCCCCTCGCATCCCAACACAAAACAAGCAGACTCGGTTTGCATTGAAAAGTCCTGACGGCACAGGGTACGCTGAGTATCCGGAAAACAAATAAATCACGCGTGAACGCCCGACAGACAGGGAGCAGATGGCTGGGGATGTTTGTGCGGTTTTTACAGTCAGACTTCATTGTGAAGGGCGGGCACGCGCCAGGGACCCAGAGGGCCACCTCGGGCCGAGGAGGTGCTTGGCCCCAGCCCCCCAGCCTCCCCAGGAAGGGACTCGTCCCCCGACGCTCTATGCTCCTGCCCTCACCTGGACTGAAGCATCGAGACCCTGAATGAAGTAATCACCAGGCACAAGAGCGTTTGTTGTAAGGGGCCTGGAAGGCCCACGGAGCACACGTCTAACACCCGGGGCGGGGCTTTGCCAAAGGGAGCTGCGCTCTCAGCGTCCGGGACGCGTGCGTCGCCGGGTGGGAGCGCTTGGAGCAGCGGGTGCTGCTTGCACGGGCCTGGCCGGCTCCAGCCCACGCGGGCCGTTGTGTTTAATGGTTTAATGGTTACAAAGGTGCTTATGGCTGCTTATGTGTGTCCACCGGGTCACAAATGTCAGCTGCTCTGTCTCCGTGATTTGCATGCAATTGCTCTAGACCCAAGCTGGCCTGCAATTGAGGGGCCGCTCACGCAGCTGGAGGACCTCATCAACTGTGAAAACAAGCTTGCCTCGCCAGGCCCCGCCTGCCTGGAGGAAGAGGCAGAGGGGTGCACAGCCCCCACCTCCGTGCCTTCAGCTACTACGCACAATGCCCAGCACGCAACCGGGGATCAATAAATAATTGTCAAAGGAAGGAAGGAAACGTTGAGTCCCTTACCCCTCCCTCGCTTTGTATGATACCTTTCTTATCCTCCAGGCGCCTCTTCAAGGACACGAGTCCCCGGAGCATCTGTCCCTCCGTCAGCACTAGCTGCGTCATCACAGAGCTGGACCCTGGCCCTCACCTTCACCCCGGCCTCCCGAGGCAGAGCTGGACACGCCACAGGCGCTCAATCGAGACCTGCGTCCATAGACTATGAACAAGGAAAGAGGAGATGTGGTTTTCTACGCTCAGATGTCTGTCCCTCCCTGTGGAGTCCCTCTCCATAGGGGCTCTGTGAAGCCGATGCAGGGAAAGGGGGCTGGAGGAGTGGAGGCAGGAAGGCCACGGAGTTCACCTGGTAAAGGAGGAAAGGCTGTGAGCTGGAAGTGTGCATACGTGCAATTCACACCTTCTAGGTTGCTAGAATCAAAAAGACAGGCAAAAACCAGAGCTGGGGAGTGTGGGGGGGACTGGAACTCCCTATGCTGCTGGTGAAAATGGAAAACAGCTGCTCTGGAAACCAGTCTGGAGGTCCCTCAGAAAGTCAAACACAGGGGCGCCTGGGGGGCTCAGTTGGCTAAGCGTCCGGCTTCGGCTCAGGTCATGATCTCACGGTTCGTGGGTTCCATCCCCGTGTCGGGCTCTGGGCTGACAGCTCGGAGCCTGGAGCCTGCTTCCGATTCTGTGTCTCCCTCTCTCTCTCTGCCCCTCCTCTGCTCGCCTTGACTCTCTCTCTCTCTCAAAAATAAATAAAAAACATTTAAAAATTAAATAAAAGAGAAGGTTAAACACAGCGTTGCCCTGTGATCTGGCAGTTCCCTTCACGGGGGTGTGCCTCAGAGCAAACACAAGTCACAACAGCGCCGCTCACAATAAACAGCCCAACTGTAAAGCTGCCCCAAAACGTCCATCAACTGATGGTGTCTCTGTACATTGGGATATTATTCAGCCATAAAAAGGGATGCTATTCTGATATTTGCTAGGACATGGATGCACTTTGAAGACATGACACTAAGTTAAAAAAAAAAACATTAAATCAAGACCACATACTAGGGCACCTGGGGGCTCAGTCGGTTAAGCGTCCAATGTCGGCTCAGGTCATGATCTCATGGTTCTTGAGTTCGAGCCCCCCATAGGGCTCTGAGCGGTCAGCACAGAGCCAGGAGCCTGCTCTGGATTCTGTGTCTCCCTCGCTCTCTGCCCCTCCCCTGCTCACACTCTGTCTCTCAAAATAAATAAATGTCAAAAAAATCTAAATAAATAAAAGTAAGAGACCACATGTGGTAGAAGCCCACCTAAAGGTAACATCCAGAGCACGCAGGTCTGCGGAGACAGAAAGCAGGTCAGTGTTGGCTTGGCCGGGGCGGGGGGATGGGGAGGGAACAGGGCTGACTGTCGGCCTTCAGGATGGAATGTTCTAGAACTTAGGACGTGACGATGCTTGCATGACTCTGTAAATATGCTCAAAGCCACGTACACTTTCAATGGGTGAGTAGTACGGATTGTAAATTATATCTCAATAAAGCTGTCAAAGCCAGTGATGTGGGCTCACGCCTGGCTCTGGCCATTTCCTGATTGCCTCACGTTCTCAGGACCAGGATGCCCATCCTGTGGGTTTGCTGGGAAATGAAATGAGAAGCGATACATGTAGGGCTTAGCTCCTGGCCCGGCGTGCAGTGGGCCCTCGCTCTGCTTATTTGGTGCCCTCTTATGCAGCCCCCCATGACCCGCGGGCGACAAGACAGGGGCTCCCCTCTCAAACTGACCCAGCCGCTGACGCCCTCGGCTGAGAGGCTGCGCCTCCCCTCCCCGTGCCCCAGGCCTTCCAGAACACACCAGCAGCCAGAGACGGCATGATGCTTGGTCACTTTTGGCCAACTGAGGCCAGGAAAGAAAGGGCAGGTGGGACTTAGTGAGCAGACCCCCACCCCACCCCATCTGAGAGTGGAGAGAAAAGTGGCCCAAGTTTCAGACATTCTCCTGTCGAGGCTTTGGCTTCCCCCCCATGTGCCGGACGCAGCCCCGCACCATCACCTGTGCGATGTCTCCGACAGCACCTGGCCCGGCACCGCAAGGACCATTGCCCTGGTCCATGGGTCAGGGGTGCTCACTCTGCCCTTGCCCCTCCCTGCCCCTGCCGCTCGAAGACCCAGCTTCCCCTGGGCTCCCTGCACTGGCCCCCAAGCCCAGCAGCACCAGCCACGTGCGTGCAGAAGTGGGGGTCCAACTGCGCCCCCAGCTCTGAGCTGCGTGTTTCACTCTGCCCCCCACTTGCCCTGATCCCACAGGTCACGGGGATTGTTTCATGCTGGTCCCTCTAAAAATGTGTCACAGCGGGGCCCTGGCGCCACCGTGAGCCCTCTGCCCGCCTTGCCTTGCTGTTCTTTGTCAGAGGAAACGCACTAAGGGAAGGAAGAGCGTGAGGACAGCTCCTGACTACGACTTCCTGCAAACACGGCCCTCGAGCCCTGCCCGGCCCTGGTGCCGTCCCCGTCCCGGGCCTGGGAGCCGCCTGCCGCCTGCAGACAGGGCGTCCCAGGCAGGGACTCGGGTCTGCTGCCTTCTCGGGAGTCCAGCGGACACGTCTGCAGTGTCGTGATGACGGGAACGCGTCCACACTTGACACGGGGCGGGGAGTGGCGGCCGGACTGGTCCCGCTGTCACCGCGTGTCAGCTGTGGATGCTCTGGAAGTCACTGGACCCCTTCAGAGCCTCCACTTCCTCATCGGCTGTTGTGAAGTCCCAGGAAGAAATGGGGTGCCAAGCCCAGTGCCCCGCACGCTGAGGACACGGTAGTGGCGGCAGCGGGAGGTGGGCACATCTGCGTCTTCCGTTTCAAAACCCACAGTGGCGCACATGCGGGCCCCGTCCTGGGCAGCTGGCATCTAGACGCTAAACCACAGGGACCCGGGGCCAGAGGGGGTTGTAAAGACCCACAGGGATCTTATCGCTTTGCACATGGAAGCTCCACCTCTTGACCGTGACCCCACAAGACAGGGATGGCCATTAACTCCCTTCTGATGCAAGCCACCCGAGGCTCAGGAAGGTCAAGTCACTTGCCCAAAGGGGCACAGCTAGGAAGTGGCGGTCAGCCATGGAGACTGTAGTCCCACAGACAGCAAGCCCGCCTCTGTGGCTGCTGAGCCCAGTGGTTTTGAGGGTGCCCCTTGGCCTCCTGGAGGAGGTGAGCCTGCCTGTGTCCAGGTGGAGGGAGCTGAGGGCACAGGGCCTGGCAGGCAGCCTTTGAAGAGAGAGCAACCTCACGGGTGACCCCGGGGCCCCAGGAAGGCCTCCATGCTCAGGCTGCAGGGCCGGGGCGGTGAGGGGTGGCGCCCTTCTCCCTACAGGCTCTCCCCCTACATGCATGTGCCCTGCTCCTACAGCTCTCCTGCCACTCGCCCTGCCTGTCCCCCCCAGTTGGGGTGGGGCATCCCTGTCCTCTGCCTCCTGGGGCCCACCGTCCTTTCCTTTGTCGCTCTGAGCTCCTGGGAGACCATGAGCTCCAGGACGGAGAGCTGTGTGTCCCGTCTCTGCAGGGTTCCCACCACGCCCACGCAGGGCAATCGTGGAAGGACGGGAGGCCAGGAGGAAGGTTTCCCTTAGGCCAAGGCAAGTGCCCAGGGGCCCCCGAGAGTGCCAGTCACGGAGGAGTGGCTGAGAGGCGCAGGTGGTCTGGGGTAGAGCCCCAGGCCTGTTCTTTGCTGCTCTCGCCCAGCAAGCCCAAATGAACCCGGTGGCCGTGGCGTTGCCTCGGCCCCCCCCCCGGCCCCTGCACCGGCCTCATTAGGGCGTCGGTGGGAGAACAGATCCCCTGTGTCCCGGGGCCCGGCCGGGCGCAGTGGGGGCCATGCATCTGGCCCACCCAGCCCCGAAGCGGGGCCCAGGGGCATGGCACCTAACTGGGGCGCCCTGAGGCCGGGGGCAGGCCCCATAATTGGCAGGAGGTGGTGGCGTGGCCCCTGCATTCCAGGACAGGCCGGGGGCCCAGGCCTTGTGCAGTTTCGGCCTCTTCGGTTAAAATTGCCCCACCGCCCTCCTGCGCACCGACGGCTCCCACAAACGCAGAGTGGATTCCGTTCCAAGACTTCTTTCCCCTTCTCTTTCCCGACGGCACATTTCAGACTTTCCTCCTGAGCTCCAGAGGGTCTCTCGTCCTGGAAGCCCCCACCTCCCCTCCCCTTTGTCGCCGTCTTCCTCTTTCCTTTTCATTTATTTATTTATTTTTCTAGGACACGACCGGCGACTGCATCGGCCTCCGTGGGGCGGAAGGAGAGAGAAAGTCCCGCGGGAAGGAACACGACCTCACACGCTTGGGGAAACCCGCACCTTCCAGACGGCGTCTCACGGTAAAGCCACGGTGAGAAAAGGGGGGGAAGAGGCCTTTCCCCCTCCGCCTCCTGCCCAACCCCCTCCTTAAGAGGTTCCCACAGTGATAGAATGCACAGCTTTAAAACAACACCAACATTTACCTTGGCAGACGGCCCTGTGGAAAGAATAGGCATTATCGACACAACAGAATGACTTAAAGAAGACACGACCCCCCCGCCCCCCGGAAGTGGGGGGCGTGGAGTCTCTGCAGGACTATTCACCAGCTGCCAGAGCAAACAAGCCTCGGGCCCCAGGGCCTCCTGCAGGGGTGCAGTTCGGCGGCAGCCCCCCGCCCCTGCGCCTGCGTGCAGCCGCCGTCTCTCGCCCATTGTCCCCGCCCACAGGTGCAGGAACCGCGAGGGGCACCCCTGCCCGCGTCCTCCACCGCTCGGGGGGCTCAGGGAGCCGGGGACAGCTCCCCGAACGGTGTGAGGTGACTAAGCATCTAGTTACTGGGATGGGGGATGCCTAGAAGCATGCTTGGAGCACGGAGGGGTGAGCAAGGGGCGGAGGGAGGCAGGAAGGACGCAGTGGCCTCGGCAGCCACCTGGACATCCCAGGCCAGGGTGTTCCACTCGCTTGGTGAAAAGCGCAAAGCCTCTGGCGTCCCCCGTGGGTCCAGACCCCCGCCCCCTCCTTTCCGAACTGGGAAAGCTTGGGAGCATCTCCTAAGCTCGCTGGGCCTCAGTTTCCCCATCTGAGAGATGAGAGCCAATGACAGGGCCTGGTTTATGGGGCTGTTGGAAAGCCGAAGGGAGCCTCGGCCCAAGGTCAACGCGGTGGCTGTGTTCACGCCGGGGAAGAGGACCGGGGGGCGTCCAGTCAGCCCTCCGGGGCGGGGTCTGAGGGAGGGCCCGGTGTTCCAGAAGGTTGGCGGGAGGCTCCGGATGCATGCTCTTTCACACTTTGGGAGAGCACCCCACCCAGGCTCAGGGGTGAGACAAGGTGGGGCCAGAGCATGGCCTCTGGGCCCTGGGTCTTCAGAGATGGGGAAACTGAGGCCCAGAGATGTTCAAGTCAGTGCCCAGTGCAAGCCCGTCATTCCCACACTGACCAGAGGTGGCCATGAAACACCAGGGTGACCCCACCTTCCTTCTCGGTACCCTGCCTGCAGGCCCATGCGCTGGAGCACCCACGCCGGCCTCTCTGGCCTGCGCGTCTGCCCCGACGGCTCCCAGGCAGGGGCGGGTGCTGGCTGGAGGCCCTCTTCCAGGGGCCCATCTCTCCGGGGCCCAGCAGGAAGGAAGTCTCCACGGAGGCGATCTGAGCTCACAATGCCCGGGGGCCTCCGAGGCCTTGTCTGAGCTTCAGCTTTGATTGGTGCCACCTGTCCTGTTTGTCCGGCCCTTTCCGCCTCATTGAATTCCAGGTGCCTTCCTAGCCCCGCTTACTTGCGGAGAGACAACAGGGAGGTTTTAGGGAAATGCTCCTCAAGGAGAAATGGAAAAGCTGGACCTGGGTCCCGTCCTTGCCACTCTGAGACCCACCCCCCCCTTCCAGCCTAGCCTTTCCCTGGGTCCCTGGGCGGGGGGTCTGGGAGCTTCCCTGAGCTCTGGCACACACAAGTCCCCACTCTCCATGTCCACATCTGTGAAATGGGGGTGACAACTATGGTAAATAACCAGGGCACTAAAAGGCCCTAGCAGGCTCCTGCCCCCGGTGAGCGGGTCCTGAGGACCTCCCGGGGCCAGTCCTGGACCAGGCGCTGCGGGGACACTAACCCCGCTGCCTCTGTGGAGCTTAGCATACCACACAGAGAGAAGGACAAGAAATAGGTTCATAAATTAAAAACAAACCAACCAACCAGAGTTGTTATTAATGATAAATAACGTCAAGCAGGACTGGAGGGGGCAACATGGGTGCCCACTTGGGATCCGGTGGTCTGGGAAGAAACAGCTGAGCTGTGACTTGGAGGCTGAGAGGAACACAGACATGGGGAGAGGGTTCCATGTAGTGGAATGACATGTGCAAAGGCCCTGAGGCAGGACAGGCTGGGCATACTCAGGAGCAGCAGGCAACCGCTGTGCTGGAGGCCACTCAGGGTGGAGAGTGGGAGGGGGGGTGGGAGAGGAAGGCAGCCGGGCGCTACGGAGACCTTGTGTCCTAAGAGAGCGGGTCTTCACCCAGTCTTGAGGGCTGAGATCAAGAGTGAGGAGCTTACCTTCTACCTGGGACGTTGGGTGAACATTACAAACCCCTCCCTTCTGGCCTTAGCCAGGCCAAAGAGTGCCGAGGGGAAGGGGGACAGACAGGCACCGGGGCCAGGAGGCTGGGGATGGTCACTCCCGGCTCTGAGGCCAGCATTCAAACAGTGGTTTCCTGGGTACCCATGGGTCACCAGGGGTGTGTGTCGGTGTGCAAAGGCCTCGCCTTATTTCGAATCAGAGTGGGCTGCTGGGTCGCTGCTCCTCCCTGAGCTGCCAGCCAGTCCCTCCCCGAGTGCCAAGGACGGACCCCGGTGGCTGAGGCTGCCACCAGATCGCGTGCCTAGGAGAATAAATCCTCGGAGCACTAACCTTGAAACACCGCCTCTTACGGTTCCCCCGACTCAGAACCGCCGGCCCAACTCTCTGTGCCTCCGATGACGACAATTTCAGTGGCAGAACGGCGCAGCTCACATCTCTGACGTGCTTACAACGCACCGCACAGCGACCTGTCTACACCACACGCGTCACCTCACTTAATCAACATGCTAACCACATGAAAGATCCCAAAACTGAGGCCCAGAAAAGTCGAGACACTTGCCTAAGTCACACAGCAGGCCAGGGACAGGGGCAGGGTCCCGCCCCAGGCAGGGCAGCTCTAGAGCCCAGGCTCCTCCTCGGGGTTCCTGCAACCCCTGCTGTCAGGAACGGGACTTCCAGGGCAGCGAGCGTTTACTGAGCACGTACTACGTGCTGGGTGCGTCTCCGTTCCCCACTCGGCGTTTCGTAAGCTTTTTCCAATATCACCCTCCCAGGGGGCGTTTCTAGATGATTTTTCCCAGCTGCCCCTGGGAAACCACACACAAACTGTGTGTCTCGGCGCATCTGTGCTTTACACACAGAGAGAGAATCCTGCCCGCCCCCCGCCAGGAGCCAGGAGAGCCAGGGTCCCCCCACACTGTCCCGCGCTGGTGACCACACCGAAGCCACCCCGTGACACCCCATTACGTCCATACGCGGGGCGCACGGAGACAACAAACATACACCGGGCTTGTTTCGTCAGGGCCCCATGAAGCCCCCGAAATCAAACACCAATGTGTGTCTGCACGTGCCTTTTCCTGGAGCGGGTCAGCCTCAGGAGTCCCTGACCCCGGACCAGGCCCCGAGGGAGGAGAAGGCTCCCCGGTGGCCCCAGCCGGGCTGCACGGACGCCGGGCCTCCTCCCTTCTCAGAGAGGAAGTCGGGGACGCCGTGGGAAACAGAGCCGACCAGCCTGATGCGCCTCCAGGCTGGGCCCGCTGACCTTTCCCTGAGAAAGTGCTGGCGGCAGGCAGGTCCAGGCCTCACCCGGCCCCGAAATAGCGGGCACCTCCGGCCTGGCCCCCCACGTCCTGAGGAAGCTCCTTGGGGCCGAGCAACAATGGGGCATTGTGCGGCCCAGACAGGAAGCCGGGCCTGCAGGGCCGTCCGACGGTGACCCCGCCACCCCCGGGGACATGTGCGACACGAGTGCCCGTGTGGCCTGCCTGCCTTCCAGCAGCTGGAGCAGGGCGAGGAGAGTGAGGGCCGGAAGTACCAGATGGCCACCTCACCCCTGCAGCGCAGGGCCTGGGGCGGAAGCGTGGAGGACAAACCAGGGAGCCGAGGGACGGACGGACAGACAGACAGACAGGGAGGCATGCGACCCCCCACTGCCCCCAGGCCGGACGTCCCTCCAGAAAGCTTCTCTGTGACAGTGGGGACAGTGCCCGCTTCGAAAAGCCAACAGTTGGCATGTGTTTGCTCCACGCCAAAGACCATGTCTCATGTGGGTCACTCGCCATGTCACTCAGGTTCTCCTCCAGTCTTGCGCCAGCTGCCCTAACCCTTGGCCCTTCCTCAAATGCACTGTGCACCCCAGGGCCTTTGCACTTGCTGCTCCCGCCCCTGGAATGCTCTTCTTCCGGCTGTGTTTAGGTTCTGTTTGTCTGACCGGCTCGTCTTTCTCTCTCCTCACCTCACCTTCCCGGTGATGCACCAACATCGATGTACCATGAGAGTACTTGTTTGCGGGTTCATTTCCACTTCTCGTACTCAGACATCAGCCGTGGGATGGCAGGGGCCCTGCTGACTTGCTCACTGTTGCAGCCTGGTGTCTCCACACACAGGGGTGCTCAGTTGGCATTTGTTGAATGGACGACTTAGCATAGGAGTCCGGTTTGTGTGGTCAGCACTGCACCCCCTTTCAGAGATGAGCCCGTTCACGCCACCACAGAGGAACCAGGGAGCCTCAGTGAGGCTGGAGCACAGGGAGCAAGGGGCAAGGAGGCGGGGTTGGAAGCCTGCTAAGGGGACAAGTACGCAGAAGGCCCAAGACCAGCGGGGAACCAGTGAGACAGCAGGTGAAAGATGAAGGGAGCCTGGCAGGGGGGCAGCAGGGCCGTGGACAGACGGCGACGGCCTGCAGCTCCTTAGAGCCCCCTGGGCCTGAGTGCTGTGTTACCTCCAGTGAGTCGCCTGACCTCTCTGAACTCACGGGGATGGTGGTCACAGCCGCGCTATGTGGTCCCGTTGGCGGACCCTGTCTCTGCGGTCAGAGCTCTGGAAAGGTCGGCTCTCATCAGCTGAACCAGAGGAAACTGCCCTGTCCCGTGGATCAAAGAAGTCCAGCCCTGGCAGTTTCCTGTGGGTCCTCCGCACAGTCTGAACAGCTTGAGACGGTAGCTGTCGTTCAAAGTCACGTGCGCTTTCACACAAAACGCCTCCAGGGTCCAGGAGGCCACTGCCAAGTCACAGGTGAAAGTGCTTAGCAAAGTTTCAGTGTGATGCAAATGTTATTTACAAACACAAAGATGGGGTCCGCTTTGAAAATAAAGCCCAGGGTTCAGTCCCTGAAGGCACAAGGGATGGGAGTTTGGCCATCTAAGGAGGGCCCCCCGGGGCGCCTGGGGGGCTCAGCTGGTTAAGCATCAGACTCTTGGGTTCTGCCAAGATCATGATCCCAGGCTCTATGCTGAGCGGGAAACCTGCCTAAGATTCTCTCTCTCTCTCTCTCTCTCTCCCCCTGTGCCTCTCTTCCCCACTCACGTGCTCTCCCTTTCTCAAAAAAAAAAAAAATCCCCCAAAGGAGGATCATACCTTTTCAGGCACAGTTATTAAGCTCCCACAGGCGCCCCGAATATTACAGTCTTTTGGGATAGACTCACAGCAACAAAATTCACAGGAGACGGAAAGATGAGCCTCCCCGTCTGCTTATCCATCTGAAGGGACGAATGTGATTCCTGGTTGGATCGGGATCCTTGACTTTGCTCCCGGCAGCATGTGCTCGGGGTCGTGAAGGCATCTGGACAGTCAAATGCGACTCCGAAAGGTTGAAATGGGCACAGGAGTCAGAGGAACATCACCCAGGGGATGGCAGTGCCCGAGGGACAAGCCATCGGCTCCGGAGGAGTTGGACAATCTGATTCAGAACAGAACTCGCCAGAAAGCAGGGCCCAAGACCTAGCACCCTCCCCTGACGGTGTTGGCCACATGGACCTTCCTGTCGGGGCACCTGGGGGCTCAGTCGGTTAAGAGTCCGACTCTGGTTCAGGTCATGATCTTGAGTTCATGAATTCGAGCCCTGTGTCGGGCTCTGTGCTGACAGCTCAGAGCCTGGAGCTGCTTCGGATTCTGTGTCTCCCTCTCTCTCTGCCCCTCCCCCACTCGTTCTCTCTCTCTCTCTCTCTCCCTCTCTCTCTCTCTCTCTCTCTCTCTCTAAATGTACCTTCCTGTTACGGCACTGGAGCTCCCAGACACGGGGGAGAGACGACTGTAACTGACGTGGGGTCAGACGTTTTATTGTGATACTTGGAATCTCGGAAGGACCCAGAATGAAGGCAGACAGAAGCCGAAACACCCAGGTCTGGGGCCCCCTATGCTCCATGCCCACCTCCTTCCCTCCGCCCCCCCTTCTGTACTTATTTTAACGTGAGATGAACATGCCGGAGCCATGACCGTCAAGCTGTGGATTTCCCTTCAAACCTTCTCTGAATCCCGGGAAGCCCTTGTCTGAGTCGCACAGGATGGGAGTGGGGGGCTGCCCTGGGAGGAGGCAGAATCGGAGAACTCCCTCCCCGTGGCTCCCTCGGCCTCCCAGGGCCGTGCTCGTGTTCTCCGGGCCCCGGGACGGGAGTCCAGGCCAGGGTGTGGCAAGGAGGCCAATGGCAGGACGGGGACCCCCCCCCAGGTGCGCAGACCCCTGCCCCAGGTCCCCCCCGGGTCCAGCACCCAGGGGCAGCCCATCCCGGCACGCCGGCAGCTCTGGCTCAGCGGGAAGGAGCTGACTGCTGTGTGGCCTGAGCATCCTGAGCCAGGGGCCAAGGGGCACCGGCTGGGCACCCCCCCCCCCGCCCGTGTCCAGGGGGCAGAGGGCTCCCTCGGCTGCAGAAGATCGGGAAGGGAGAGGCTGGAGATGGAGAGCGTGTCTATTTTGGCACCAGCCAGCCGCCGAAAAGCCACAGAGAACATTTCGCCACAAACGAGCGAGACCCGTGAGCAAACGGCCTACTTTGCTTCCTCCGTGAGACTTAAGATCTGGCTCTGGAAGCGACCCAGTGAGCAGAGGTGAGATTTGGGGCTCAGCACGGGATTCATGGGCCTCCATTCTTCTGCCCCCTCCCACCCAGGGGCCCACTGTGGGCCGTGCGTTGTGAGGTGCTGGAGATGGTGAAACATGGCTTCTGACCTTTCAGAGCTCGTGGGCCAGGGAGGAGAGGATCATGTCTCCAGGGTGGGCTCCAAGTTCAATGAAGGAGAGGTGTGGGGTGCCGCTGGCAATTAAAATAGAGGGGACAGGCATAGCCAGTGGGCTCAGGGAAGAGCGGGCACTGTAAGCAGAGGAAATAGCACATGCAAAGGCCCTGAGGCCAGAGGAAGCTTATGAGGCTTGAGGCTGGTCAGGGGGCCAGGAATTGTTTCCGAATCTTCCCTGGGACGTCACAGAGGACGGACTGGAGAGGACCAGAGGCGCACGGGGAGCTCAGATGCAGGATGTGTCAACGCCATCCCCTCGCTCAGCCAGCCCTTTGCAGCCGACTAAGTCCTCTGTACTAGATTCTGTTTTCATCCCCAGACTGACAACAGCCCCAAACGCCACGTCACAGGAGCGGAGTAAGGATCAGTCTCTGCGCTGGTTTGTGTAGACGCCGGACTCAAACCCGGGGCAGACTGAGGTCGGCGTCCCAGCCGCCCCTTCCCATGGGTCCACGGAGCGGAGGAGGGTTTCCTGGGCCCCCGCGAGCCCGGATCACCCCCAGCCACGTCACGTCCGGGGTGCTTGCGTGTCAAGCCTTTCAAAGCACACAGGCGGCAGGGCCCAGCTGGCCTGCTCTCGCCACCAATCCCGCGCCCAGTGCTAACGGTGACCCACCAGGCGGCCACACAGGCCTTCAGCCACCCGGGCTGGCGTCTCTCTGTCCCCCACCAGCCTCGGGCCGGAGGTGCCAGACCCATTGATTGGGTTGGTGGGACCCACCTCTGACTCTCACTGCCACGCTCCTGGGTTTATCTTGTACTTTGTGGCCCCTGTCCTCACCGCGGTGGAGGCTCACTGTCTCACTCACATCTGCCGCGGTGGACATCCCAGGCCAGCCAGTGTGGCCCTCACCGGGGCCGTGGCCTTGACAGGCACTCCTCTCCGGGCCCCGGGATCGGCCCAGATCTGCCCCCTGGACTGCTGCAGACAGGTGCCCGGGGCCCTTGCCCAAAGCCCGGCCGGCCGGAGGAGGCTCAGAGCGAACGTGGGCGGGGCACCGGTCACCCTGCCGGGCGTCGGGAGCGCCCCGCGTGCACCAGCAAGGACGTTATCACTACCGCGTTCCCACTATCAGTCAGCGCTATGCCCTAGGATGCGTCCAGCACCTTCCACGCATCCTTTCCGTTCTCCCGATGCCCGTGACACCTCCCCACAAAACACTGGAGGCCAGAGAGGTTGACGTGCTCAGCGTCACAGCGCAGGCCTAGGAGCCCAGACTTGGAGCCGGGACCACCTGATCTACATTCCAGGGCTTGAAGCCAGGACACTGAGCTGCCCCTCATCGATGGGGCCCAGCCCTAGAGTCCCACCCCAGCCTGGGGGCGTGGGGGGACACACAGCGTTAACAGATGAGGTGAGGGGAAGGCCTGCTCCGAATCCACTCTCAGCTCCCCGCCTTGGCCCACAGCGCACCCTGCTTGTCTCTCCTTGTGTGGATGAATGACCCTGTGCAAGGAGATGCCCAGAAAATGGGAGCAAAATGCAGATGCCTAGGCCCAGCCTCATACCTGGAATCCGACCCTGACCTCGGGTCTCTGAGTGGCTGAGACCTTCCCTAGGTAGGCAGGGATTTCAGAAAGGAAATCCAGGACACTCCATTAAACTTGTACTTCAGATGAACAATGAGTAACGTTTTAGCATAAGTATGTCCCAAATATTTCATGGGCTATACTTACGTTAAGAGATTATTTGTTGTTTACCTGAAGTTCAGATTTAACTGGGCACCTGCACGCAGCCCAGGAACCCTCTCTCCAAGCGATGCAGGCACCTGAGCAACAGCGACTCACAACGATTCGTGTCCAGGGACCCACTCCGTGTGGGCCGGATGGAGCCCCCAGCCGTGTGCCGTCACGGGTACAAGTTTACGGCTCCTGCCCGAGTCACACCGGTGAAAACGCACATTCTGGCTGCACCCAGGTCCATCTGGGGTCACCACCAGCTCGCACAGGTCGGGAGACTGAGGCTCCGGGAGAATGGGCAAGCCTGTGGAGGTCCCTCCGAGGGAGGCTAGTCCAGGAGGCGCAGGGGCTGCTGGACCGCCGCTTGGAGCTGAGGCCCGAGGCAGGTCTTCCCGGCATTCAGGGCCATCTGAGCTCAGGCCCAGCACCTGGTGTCTCCTGAGTGGGAAACAGCCCCCCTGTGCCCCCCTGGATGCTTTCCCACCCGCCCGCATCAGCCAGATGGCCCTGCAGAGCAGGGGGGGGGCTGCTGGGGGGCCGGCGAGGGGCCGGGGGACGTCACGCTGGAGCCAGCCCAGATGCCTTCGCAGGGTAAGCATTTTCATTCCAGCCTCAGAGACCGCCCTGCTTCTGGGAAGGCAGAGCCCGACGCATGCACAGCACACCCTGCAGCCCTTTGGCTGTTCCATCTCAAAGAAACCCAAGGTCTAGAAAGAATCTAATTCAGCATCTCCTGCACAGTCTTACCACGCATGGAATGGAATCACTCATGAAACTTGGCTCGCTGCTGACCATGTGCTGGAGGGCCCGGGGCTCTGCTGGGACCTGGCGGGGTGGGAGGGCTCCTGCCAAGGGGCTTCTCTGGACGGTGTTATGACCCGTGAGCCAGCCCCCCTCCTTCAGTCGAGCATCCTCTCCCACCCCTCCCTGACACTCACGGGTGCATTAGGCCTTCTAGACTCCCCTCCCGGGTCCTCAGAGCTGCCAACCCTGGCTTCAAATCCTCTTGACTTAAATTATGAGCTGTGGGCAAGTCACTTTCTCTTTCTGAAACCTTCATAAAATCTGTAAAATGGCGCCAGTCATCGTTTTGCTCCCAGATTGTTGTAGGAATCCACGAAACACAGGCCTCTCACGCGGTCGGTACCCCGTGAGCCGCAGAGGCTATTCCGATGGGTTTTCATTTCCTTTCTGTTTCAGTTTCCCTCCGTAAGAAGCCCGTGAGGACGGGGCCTCTATTTTGTCCACTCCTGGATTGTTAGCCCCTGGCCTCTGGAGCAGCCATGGGCTCATGATAGCTTTTCAGTAGATAAATGTGGGAAAGAATGAGTGCCCCAGGGTCTGGGAGAAACTGCCGTTTCACTTCAAGGAGCTGAATGGCATCCTTGAAGGAGAATGGGGTTCACGCGCCATGGGCATCTGCACAGGTCCACCAAGTGCTTTCTAAAGGGTTTTCAAAGTGGGATTGTCGTCCCCGCTTCCAGATAAAGAAGCTGCAGCAGCTCAGAAGGGAGAATAGAATTCCTCAGGCCACTAAGAAGCTGGAAATACTAACGTGGGCACCAGTCACCATGGTCCCCATGCCTCTTGCTATCCGTTCATGCCCTTATCCCTACTCCTACACCAAGTAGGGTGGACCGCTGTAAACCTCCATAGCATTTTGGGGAAATGACCACGTGTGACCTCCAGGGCCGCCGTAGAAGACATTGAGCCTTCTATCTTGCCTTCCCTTGGATCGTTCCTCGGGGGGACACCAGGAGCTGCGTTGTGAGGACACGTGAGCGGCTCCCTGTGGCACCTGAGCACGCCATCTTGAGAGCAGATCTCCAGCCCCAGTCGAGCCTCCGGATGCAAGAGCCCTGGCTGGCATCTTAGCTGATTCCCCTGAGGGATTCCTCACCGGAACCACCCAGCTGGGCTGCTTTAGAACTCATGACCCACAGAGACCATGTGAGATCATAAATGTGGACCTTTGGGGTTAATTTGTCACGTGACAACAGATGACTAATACAACAAACCACAGACTGGGGGGAGATGTTTGTTGGGCTCACATCTGGCAACACATGCCCAGAATACATGAAGAACTCTCAAGTCACAATAATCAAAAAAACAAGCAAGTCAAGAAAATGAGGAAAAGATTTGAACTGGCATCTCACAGAAGATATACAAACAGCCAACAAACGCATGAAAAACGGCGTAATGTCATTAGTCATTTGGGGAATCCAAATTAAAACCGCACAGAGGCACAGCTACACACCTGCTAGAAAACATCTTAAAATCTGACAGCACCTTATGCTAACAAGGATACAGATCAGCCAGAACAGTCCTTTCTGCAGGCGGGAATGCAAAACGGTGCAGCCACTTTGGAAAACAGTCTGGCAGCTTCTTATGAAGCTCAACATAGATTCATCTCATGACTCGACGATCACAGGCACTAACCCAACAAAAACGGAAAGTCGTGCTCACACACACACAGCGTGGACATGAATGCTTATAGCAGCTTTATTTGTGATTGTCAAATTTGCAAACAATCCGAATGTCCCCTACTCGTCCATAAAGAGGAACAACCCTCCGAAAACCCCAGGCGTGGACGAAAATCAGATCCATTCTACTATGTGAAAGAAGCCAAACTCAAAAGGCTATGGTATGAGTCCATCTATGAGATATGCCGGAAAAAGCAAAATTAGACAGATAGGCACCGGGGTGTCCTGGGCTGGGGGCTGGGGTGAGACAGGAGGGGATTTCGCGGGGCTGCAGAGCTGTTCTACACCCTGTTTGTAGCAGTGGTTGCACCCTTGTATGTGTTTGTCAAAATTCATGGAAGGGTGAACTTTAAGTCAGTTATGCCTCACTAAACTTGACCTTAAAAGAGATCTCCCGAGAAGGAAGCAAAGAAAGATTTCCCCGATGATGCCTCTAACATCCAGAAGCCGTAGAGGAAAAACTAAGCTCAACCACATAATCAAAACTGCCATGTGATAACCGGAGAATCCAACCCAAAAAGCCTATCGGCACCATCAAGAGACAAAGTGACAAACTGGTAAGGACGTTTGAAGTTTACGTTGCAGACGAGGACCTAATATCCCTAAACCATAAAGTGCATTTCAACAAATAAGAAAAAAACCACAATAAAAATAAAGGGTATGAATGGATAACTCACCAAAAAGGGAATATCTTTTGGTTTTAGATACATGAAAAAGATGTGTGATCTCAATCATATCGTAAGGAATACAGAATAAAACTGTGCTGAATTACCCATGTTTACCTGACAAACGGACAAAACCCCAAAAGTCTGATAGTTCACTCTGTTGGTTAAACTTTGGGAAAACAGGCACGCATGCATTGCTGGTGGGGCTAGAACTCAGCCCAACCCCGAATGGCACGAACTGGGGTAGCATCAACGATACATTTGCAACATATGTGGGAAATAGCGATTCCAACTTTATTTTATTTTCATTTTTTTAATGTTTATTTAATTTTGAGAGAGAGACAGACAGAGTGTGAACAGAGGAGGGACAGAGACAGATGGAGACACAGCATCTGAAGCAGGCTCTAGGCTCTGAACTGTCAGCACAGAGCCTGATGTGGGGCTCAAGGTCACGGATTGCGAGATCATGACCTGAGCCGAAGCCGGGCACTTAACCAACTGAGCCACCCAGGCGCCCCGCAATTCCAACTTTAAAACTTAATTCTACAGAAGTACTTGCACCTATGAAAATTGGTGTATGTACATAGTTATTAGCTAAATTATTTTTAATAGCATAAAATTGACAACAACCCAATAAAATATTATGCAGCTATAAGGGAGAGGAGAGAGAGAGAACTTACTCTTGTCTGCTCAGTGACTTTTGACTAGCTCTTGATCCACCTCCCCTTGGAGATCTCAGAAGTCATCTTTGGCATTTTGGGGACCTCTCAACAGTCACATCCAAGTACTAAAGACCAGAACAGAGATTTTTAACCTTCAGAACAGCAACTATGACAAAGACTGGTGTTGCTTACTACAATCTGTTACATATGTAAATTTGTAAAATAATGACCATTAGATTAAAAAGTCACCAACTACTCCCTTCTCTGTTTTAAAATCTATAGGAATGAAAAAAAAAAGACACTCCCCCTCCCATTTGACGAGGGTCCAAAATTATCCAGTGGGAAAAGAAGAGTCTTTCCAACAACCAGCCCTCAGACAACAGGCTGTCCACACGCAGAAGACTGAGCTCAATCCCGACCTCACACTGTATATAAACATTAGTTCAAAATGAATCAAAGATCCAAACACAAGAGCAAAACCGTAAAACCCTTAGAAGAACACAGAGGGACAAATCTTCATGACCTTGGCTTGGCAAAGGATCCTTAGGTACAACACTAAAGTATGATAACAAAGGCAAACATAGTTAAATTGGACTTCTCAAAACTAAGGAGATTTGGAGCACCTGGGGGGCTCAGTTGGTTGAGCGCCCGGCTTTGGCTCGGGTCACGATCTCACTGTTCATGGGTTCGAGCCCCGCGTCGGGCTCTGTGCTGACAGCTAGCTCAGAGCCTGGAGCCTGCTTCCGATTCTGTGTGTGTCCCTCTCTCTGCCCCTCCCCTGCTCATGATCTGTCTCTCTGTCTCTCAAAAATAAATAAATGTTAAAACAATTAGAATAAAACTAAAAAGCTTTTGTGCCTCAAAGGACCAAAAAAGCCATATGGGAGGAGTTATTTGCAAATCATGTATCTGATAAGGGACTTGTACTCAGAACACGTAAAGAAGGCTCACCACTCAACAATAAAAGGACAAATAACCCGATTTTTAAAATGAGCAAAGGCTTGGAAAAGACATTTTTCCAGGGCAGATATACAAAGTGGCCAATAAGCACATAAAAAGGGACTCCACAGCATTAGTCATGAGGGAAATGCACACCGAAACTGCACGTCCCAGGATGGCTAGAATCCGGAAGTCCGATAAGTCGAATGTGGGCAAGGATACCGACCAAGGGAAGCCGGACATGCTGCTGGCAAGGTACGAATGGCTCAGCAGCTCTGGAAAACACGACAGCTATTTCTCAAGTGGTTGAACACGGGAGTTACCACACAACCCAATAGTCCAGTCCTAGGTACCCGAGAGACACACGGAAACATGTGCCACTTGTACGCAAACGTCGATGGCAGCGGTAGGCATGATGGCCAGGAACAACCCAGATTCCCGCCAAGCGAACAGTGGATAAACAGAGTGTGGCTTGTGCAGACGATGGCGCATTAGTTATCCAGCCGTGAAAGGGAAGGAAGGAGGGACCGATGTGCATTACAACACGGGTGGCCCCCGTCACATTATGGTGACAGATAGGCGTCGTCACAAGAGATGAGCAGTGTATGACCCCACGCTATGAAAGTCAAGGACGGGGACTCTAGGAAGACAAAAGGTAGATTCGTGGTGATTTAGGGCCGGCGTGGGGGTCAGAGGACGAGGGTGTGATCGCTAAACGTTATGGGGCTTCTTTCTCGAGATGATGAAGATGCTGTTTGCTTGGGTTTTTTTGGAAAATGTTCTAAAATGCCCCTGAAGGAATGTTTGCATGTAGCTCTGAGTATGAGAAAGACCATCGGGCCACACGCCTAAAATGGGTGACTTGTGGGGCATATGAACTCAATAAAGTGCTTTTTTAAAAAGAGGAAAAAGATGGGGCACCTGCGTGGCTCCGTCCATTGAGCATCCGACTCTTGATTTCTGCTCAGGTCATGAACTCACAGTTCGTGGGTTCGAGCCCCGCATCGGGCTCTGTGCTGACAGTGCAGAGCCCGCTTGGGATTCTCTGTCTCCCTCTCTCTCTGCCCCTCCCCCACTCATGCACGCTGTCTCTCTCTCCCTCTCTTTCTCTCTCTCTCTCAAAGTAAAGAACAAACATTTTTTAAAAATAAAATAAAAGAGGGGGGAGCAAGGAAAGAAGACACCCTCAGCCCCCCGGCTCGGTGGAAGCCTGGAGCCCATAAGTAGAAGCCCAGGAAAAGCTTCGACATTCCAAAGAAGATTTTACCATGGGCTCCAAATGCATCTTAATAGAAATATTTTCAAGATGTTCCCTCCCAGTATCCCCCCCCCCCGTGGAACATGTGCCCAGAAACCAGAAGTTCCCCTTTGGGGTGAATCTCGGACCACAATTGAACTCACATTTGAACAAGCCCTAGGTGTGATGTTAGAGAAGCTGCCTTCGGCAGCCGGCACGCCCCCTCCCCACCGGGCAGGCTGCTGGCCCGCCCCCTCCCGAGAAGCTGTTTTAAGTGCAATTATCCAGGGAGGGCATAAGGCACCAGGCTCTTTGGGGAAGAATTAGGTAATTGGATCATTTTTTCTCCTTGACAGGGAAGAGCCAGGGACAGCTGGGGGACCTGAAGGCCTATAAGCTCTTTGAGGGGGAAATCAAATCTTAATTACAACTCAGGTCCTGCTAATGGCTGAGAGGAAGAACAGATTACCTAAAGCGGGGCGCTTGAAGTGTGGTCCCCGGCAACAGCAGCCTGGCGTGGAAACGCACCAGCAATGCAGATTCTCAGGCCTGACCCAGCCCTGCTGGGTCGGAGCCTCGGAGTGGGACTTGGCAGTCTGTGTTTTCAAAAGCTCTCCAAGTGATTCTATCGGGAGCTCATGTTGGAGCACCCCCAACCTAATGGGTGATTTCATTCATTCGACAAATATCTACTGAATGCTCCCAGATATACTTGGAATTGCTGGAGGTTCAAGGGTTACATTCATCAGGGAACAAGATGTAGTGGGGTGAGGGGTGGTCACCCAAAAGACATGTCTCCCCAAACCGTGACTGTGACCTCACTTGGAAAAAGGGTCTTTACAGACACAAGTAAGTTAAGGATCTTATGAGGTCATACTGGATCAGCTCGATGGGCCCTAAACCCAACGAAGTCCAAGTCAAGACGGAGGAACAGGTTGGAATGAAGCAGCCACAAGCCAAGAGGCTTAGAACCGGCAGCGCTGGGAGAGGGGAGGAGGGGCTCTGCCCTCGGGCCTCCAGAGGCACCTCTGTCCCCCGGGGACAGCGAGAGGGTAAATATCTATTATTTTAAGCCACCCAGTTTGTGTTAATTTGTTACAGCAACCCCAGGAAACTAATCTACAAGACCAATAAGGGTCATGACTTAAAAAATCTCATATTCTGGGGGGTCTGGGGGGCTCAGTAGGTTAAGCGTCTGTCTTCAGCTCAGGTCATGCTCTCACTGTTCGTGGGTTCGAGCCCCGCGTCGGGCTCTGTGCTGACAGCTCAGAGCCTGGAGCTGCTTCGGATTCTGTGTCTCCCTCTCTCTGCCCCTCCCCTGCTCATGCTCTGTTTCTCTCTGTCTCAATAATAAATAAACGTAAAAAAATTTTTAAATTCTTATATTCTAATGGAGGAGATAGATGAGATGATAGATGATAGATAGATAGGAAGATAGACAGACAGAAAGATGACACAGGTGGAAGGATGGACGGACAGGAAGGTGGGTAGATAGGCAGGCAATATAAATAAGTGACGAAGATAATCTTGCACGATCAAGGCGCTATCATGGCAATAAAACAGAGTGATGTTCTAGAGAGAACCAGAAAGGGATCACCGAGTTGAGACCTAGAGGATGCAGCCCCAGGACCGGGAGCTTACGAACATCGGGTACCGGGGGCACAGAGAAGCTTGGCGCAGAAGGAGGGCCGGAGGGTAAGAGTGAGGGAGTCAAGGGGAGTGGGGAAAGGGATGAGGCCGGAGAGAAACAAGGGCCACGGGAGGAGTCTGGACTCTCCACCAAGGACAGTGGGAGCCCTTGGAGGGTTAGAAGCAGGAAGTTCGTGGGAAAGGATTCAAGCTGCAGAATAGGGACAAGCCAGGAGGCCTCTGCGCATGTGCGGGTGAGAGGCTCCTGTGGGCTCCCGTGCACTCCCGTGGACCCCTGTGGAACCTAATCTCAGCAGTGGTCCCCCATCACTTTTGCCTCATTCTATCTGTTACCAGGAGGTCACTGCGTCCCACCCACCCTCAAGGGGAGGGGGCCACACAAGGGAGTAAATACCAGGTTCACTGGGAGCCTTTTAAGATGCCGCCTACCACACTGGGGGGAAATGACAAGTCTTATTTAGGATATGTTACGTTCTAGCTGCTTCTAAGTGCCACTTAAGATTGCAGCATGGCTGATGGTGAAGAGGTAGTTGGACAATGAGGGAATGAACAAATAGATGAGTAGACAGACTGACAGAAGATGGAGGACCCATTGCTGGAGGCTGGTTGGTCCTGTCAAACTCACTTAAGAGACTCCTGCCCCCGGCCCCCAAGGATAAGCTCTCTCAGAAACTGTGGGCTTGCTCAATCATGGACCCTCCCTGCCCTCCCCCCCTCCCTGCACGGAGCTCTGGGGAAGATGAGCTCAGCGGTGGGTTTTTGCCCGGCCAGATGGAAACGCGGGCTTCCATCCTGCTCCAGAAACGCAAGCGTGCTGGGGTCCACAGAGGGAACCGCTGGCCGCCTCGGAAGAACTGTGATGGGTGCTGGAACTCCACCGGCCAAGCCATCATCTTCGGGCCAACGAGCTTGAATTATGACAGAGCATTAGGAGCGCTGGAAACTTGGAGGCCGCCCACGAGGACGTCTGCACATTTGTTTCCATCTCCAGCCTCGCTTTCCGGCCGTGCGGTACACTTAATCCAGCACCCGTCTTGCATATTACATTTTCCCCGTGACTGCAGCCCTTCCTGTCCAGCCATCCTTGGCACCCAGTGGGTACTTTCTTTGATTCCTCTCGGTGTGTGGATGCACATGCTTTGAGCTGAGCCTTTTGGGTTTGTCCCCGGTTTTCTCCCACGAGTCTGTGCTAGGATGCGGGCTGGCGCGCCCACAGCGTGCACGGTGCCCGTCCGCGAGCCAGGCTCCCGGAGACGCGTCCCAGAGAGCAGGCAGGCCGCAGATAATTGGTATGGTCAGGGCAAGACAGAGGCTTTTCCAGATTAACCGAGCTACTGGGGGTGAAGATTCTGAGCTTCCTGAACTTAAGGCTATTAAGTTATTACGGCTGATTCCAGCAGAGGGGCCTCAGACGAAGGGCACCTAACTGGCAGACCTCCTGTGATTTTCTGGGAATGGGGCCGGGCTGGGGGAGGCTGAGATCACTGAGAAATGCAGCCCCACCCACACAGGCCAGATGAGGGGGCTTTGGATTTTTGATCCGGCAGCCCAGCTGTGGTCCCAACGGCCCCTGAATCTTCACAGGCGGCCCCTTCCCAGGGCGGGGGGAGGTCAAGTTGAAGGTGGGGGGTGCTGCTGAGGACCAGGAGTCTCCGCCAGCCTCAGCAGCCCCCTCTGCCCCTCGGTCCTTGAGACCCGGTGACAGGCAGGGGGCCAGCAGCTGGCACGAGGGCGTAGGGCTGCCGTCAGAGGAGGAAGCCATGTGGGTAGGTCCTCGGAGGAGGGCAGAACCGTAGCACTGGGCCCCGGAACCTCCCAGGGGAAGGGGCTTTAGAGCCTCAGTGGCATCGCAAACCCATGGTGTTCACCCAGATCGTAGGTTTACCTGGAGTGCCTTGGGGGGGGGTCTCGTATTATAGATTTGGCTGCTACAAAAGGACGGGAAAGAGTCATGGTGTAAACAACACAGACGTTCATCCCTCTCCCCAGGCAGGGTCTAGGGTCACAGTCCAGGGTTGGTAGAGCAGCCCCACAATCATCAGAGTCGGGTCTCTCCCACCTCAGTTCTCTGCGTCTCACACACACACACACACACACACACCCCTTCCCTTTCAAGAGACAAAATGGCTGCTCCGGTTCCTGCCATTATTTCTGCATTCCAGCAAGTGAGGAAGGATAAAGGGGCAAGGAGCCCTTTGGAAACAGCTTACACGCTTCACAGCACAGTGGCCAAAATCTGTCATGTGGCCACGTGCAGCTGCAAGGAAGGTTGGGAAATGTGGTCTTCCTTCTGGGTGATCGCCCACCCGGCCACATTCTGTTAAGGTAGAAGGTCAGCGGAGGTTCTGCGGAGAGTGTGATGGAGGCAGGGGGAGGACCAGAGCCTCCGGCCCTGCCCCCCGCGGGCACACGCATCCCTTTAGCTACAGGAATGGCTCTTGCAGCACTGATGACAGGATGCAAAATCTGCTTCCTCCAGGCAGACCTCTGGGATTAGAAACTCCCCCTGCTAGCCAGGGGTTCCACCTTGACTCCATTGCACCCCTCCTTCTGGGGCCGGGGGGAGCCTGGGCCTTTCTGTGCAATCTGCCCCTCCATCCTCAGGAGAATGTTTCCTGAGTCAGGCATCCAGGTTCTTCCTTGGTAGATGCCCCACCGACCCCTCGGCCCCACGGGTGAGAGAGGAGCCAGCCCAGCAGCCCTACAACGGGTCTATTTCAGACCCGGGCATTAGGTCTTCCGGCATCTTCTCTGCTGTCCAGTGTCTCGAGTACCCCTACATTAGCGCTAAAAGGCCTCCACCTCTCACCCGGGACTTCTGGTTTGTTTGTTTTGAATAATGAAGGGTTAGTAAAGTGGCCAAACGCAGCCTGCATTTATTTTTGTCAATAAGTTTTATTTGCACACGGCTACGCCCGCTCATTTCCATATTCATTTACATATTTCCCACAGCTGCTTTTGAGACGACAGAGCCCACTAGTTGCAACAGAGACCCTCTGGCCCCCAGAGTCAAAAATGTTTACTACCTGGCTCTTAGGAGAACAATCTGGCTGACTCCGGTTTGATGACCCCTGGCGAGTCCCGGGCGTCCTTGACAAACAGGCGGTGACGATGGCGATGGCCCAAGGATGCCGTCGCTCTGTCTGCCCGTCACAGAGCTGGCCCTGCACTCTCTCACCCGCCCGATCGGACGGGGGCTGGACACCTGTTGTGAGGGGCACCTGGAGTCGGCACACGGCCCCTCTGCCCATCTCAAACGGAGCACACGTGGGCGCAGGAGTTGGGGAGCATGGGGAGGCCGGCCACGGCCCAGTGGGGAGCGAGGGGAGAGAGGCGGGGCGGAGGGGCTCCAGGACCCCCGGGCCCGGCTGTATTCCAGGTCCCGCCTCCCTCCCCGAGCGGCTGCCTCTCCCTCAGCCGTGTCCCGTGGACGTGGGTTATTTCCCAGCATAGAGCATAGACGCTCACCTCCGTCCGTGGGCAGAGACACCTTCCAGGGCGGCCAGCCACCCCCACTCTCTTCCCTTCCCCTGCTGGGGCCCCTCTTCTGCTGTTCAAAGGCTCGTTTTTCTGGAGTAGCTCAGGACATTACCCGGCTAAATGAAGAATGTGGAATACTTGAAATTTCCACTCACACACTCCTTGGAAAAAACACATTAACCTTTAAGAAGGGAATAATAGCTTCGTTTTCAAGTGACCTTATGTATTAGCTCTCGCTGAGCACTTTCCGGAGGGAGCCTTGGCCCATGGCAGGGGCCCAGCGGGCGCAAGAGATAAGAAAACATAAACCCCAGCAGAATCCTTTGCTGGCTCTGAACAGAGGCAGACAATTGTCGACTGACAGCAGCAATAATGTCCCTCCCTCCTGCAAGACCCCAGGTCTGCCCAACAGGAGGTCACCTGCTTTCCTGGATTTGCTCTTAACCTGGGGCTGAGTGAGCAGCCGGTGCGTGGGCGGCTGGCCTCTGGCAGAAGAAGGAGCACCTTTCTCCCCCAAACAGCCTCCCCCTCCCCAGGAGAAGCTCTCCCACCAGCCAGCTCTGTGGAACCCCGTCCCCGAAACATGGACTCCACAGCCAACATGTTGCAGAAAACCAGATCATCTATACTCTTAGGAGGGGGGGATTTGCAATGCATGTTAGCACAGTCAAGGCTCTGAGAAGTCCTGCCTGAAAGAAACCGGTTTCATTTTGTCGAACGCCAGTAATTTCCAAACTCTTCTGGCCCAGGAAGGCTCCCACCCCCTGTGTGTTTTGGACCACACCTGTGCCTGCTGGGCAGCACTCTTTATCCACGGAGCACGCTTTAGAAACTGTAGACCGCAGAGCATACCTTCTCCAAGATCATTCGAGCTCCAGAAAAGACCAGAGCCCGTTCTTCATTCTCCAATTTGTCTACTGATTTATTCCACATGCATCCATCCCTCCGTCCACCAGTCATTCATCAGCGTGGGTTTCCGAGGCCAGATGCGTCGGAGGAGCAGACGCAGACCCAAGGGCCTCGGATTCCTCCAGCCGCCTGGACCGCAGGGAAGCTAAGCCGTGCTCACGGGTTACGGAATAGAAAAGAAAAACACCTAGCGTTCTTGGACATCAAAGGCCCAATGTCCAAAGATGCTTTTTTGAGGATAATTAAGGGGCAGACGATTTTAAAAGTCCACCACAGAGGGTCAACACTTAGTGAAAAGGCAGCCCGAAGGAGAGCTGGCCAGAGAGAAGAAGAAAGGCTGAGCAGAAGCAGGGGCCTGTCGGCAGCCGCGAGGGCCCGGCGCAGCTCAGGCAGGGAGCCGGCCCCGTGCCTGGCCCTGTGCTGAGCGCTGTCACACTGTGTGCACCCAACAAACATCCAGGAGGTGCTTCTCGTGAGGCAGGCGCTGGGGACACCACGGTGAGCGTGGCCCAGCTTCCGTCAGAATAAGCCGGGGAGACAGAATTTCCCCGGGAATCACAAGGAGGGTGTGTGGCCGCCCAAGGCGAGGCTCAAAGCCACAGGCTAGACAAAGACGAAGCCAGGAGACCAGTGTGGGCCCCCTGACTCCCACACCTGTTTATCCACTCAACCAGTGGGCAAAGGGACAAGTTTAAAACACAACCAGAGGCAGAGGGCAGGCCAGATGCTCGTGATGGACACGGAGTTGGGGGGGGGCCGGAGACATGCCAGCATCTGGGGACGGGCTGCTCTGACCACAGCAGCCCCTCACCCCAGGCCACCCCTCTCCCTGGGGCCAGCGAATTCCATCCTGGTCCACCCCCTTCCCAGCAAGCTGCCGCTGGTGAGCACAGGCCCCACCCCCAGCCCCCTCTACCCTTCCCCCTTTGCAAGGAAAGCCTCCCCCCCCCCCCGTTCTTCATC
>NC_043711.1:102069968-102077671 GCF_006229205.1 Suricata suricatta | reverse complement strand
GGTGGTGAGTCCTCCCCAGGCCAGGGCGGGTGGTGAGTCCTCCCCAGGCCAGGGCGGGTGGTGAGTCCTCCCCAGGCCAGGGTGGTGGTGAGTCCTCACTACCCAGCTGGGCTGAGAAGAGGGACTTGTGTCCTGCCCACAGAAAGGGGACCTGGAATGGAGGGATCATGTGTCAGCAACAAAACTCGGAAAGGGTCAGAGTGAAAGGCGGTGCAGACGCTCCAGGCGTGCCAGAGGGGGGCCATCTGGGGCCATGATGTGAGCAGTGGACTCCACGCCTGCAGTGCCCGCCGTGGGCCTGACCATCCTTGGCCCAGAGCGCGGCCCCGGCCAGGGTCTGCCTGCCCGGGCAGGTCACGTCAGCCGACCAGGTCCTCACCTCCACCCCTACGGCAGCTCCAAGATCACATCCATCTTCTCACACTGAATTCGCAGTAAAAATAATCCAGTGGGGGGTCACTTCTTATTGATAAAGGTTACCGTCCATCAATGAGATCTACCAACTGTACTTAAAACACTAAGCCATCCTTTGAAGGTGCATACTGTTTGAGCCAGCCTTTCCCCTCCCAAGAATCGGTTCTAAAGAAATCACTGTGGACGTTCCCAAAGGCCCACAAGCAGCATCGTTTACAATAAGGAAAAATTGGAAACAACCTCAATGTCCCACAGAAAATCCGTTCAGCCCATGACGATGCACCCACGCCATGCGAGGCTGTGCAGCAGCAAACACGGGGTGAAGGGGAGCCGCGTGATGGACACGGAGCGGTGGATGTGACACATTTCTTAAGGGAAAGCAGAGAGTTGCAAAACAGTATGTGTAGAAGGGTCTTGTCTTCATTTAAAAATATGTGTACAGATCGGGGTGCCCGGGGGGCCCAGGTGGTTGAGCGTCTGACTTTGGCTCAGGTCATGATCTCACGGATCGTGAGTTTGAGCCCTGCTTCCGGTCTTCTGTCCTCCTCTCTCTGCCCCCTCCCACTGGCACGTGCTCAAAAATAAATAAATATTTAAAAAATTTAAAATTAAGTGCACAGATAGAAGACAGATATGATTGATAGATGGTAGATAACAGTGGGTAGATAGGTAGGTGGATGGATGGACGGATGGACGGATGGACAGACAAATGGATAGATAGATGGATAGATAGACGCGCACACACACACAGAAATGGATAGACAGAATGAGAGACAGAAACAACAAGTACTGCACCTACCGTGCACCAAGCACTGTGCCACGTGCTGGGATACAGTAATGAAGGAAACAGTTCCCACCGAGTGGAGCTGACCTCCTAGAGTGAGCCCGTGCGGAGACTACGTATCTAGAGCAGGACAGCGGGTCCGGGAGCACCACACACCCCGTGCAGAAGTGACGTGGGGCGCGGGCTGGGGTCGCAGCAGCCCAGGGCAGAGAGGACCGGGCACGGCCAGCACCGGCGGGCGATGGGTGTGCAGACCCTCGACAGACTAGTCCCTCTCCTCTCGTGCATGTTTGAAAGTTTCTGAAATAAACATCGGGAGCAAGTGGGGGAGTCAGCTCTCCAGGGAGACGGTCCCGGGTCGGGGGCCGTCTCCTCGCTTTGTGAGTCAGGTGAGCACCCCCGTCTCCCCGCTCCTCACCTGACGGGGGGCGGGCCTCACTGTCCCCCCGTGCAGAGGGACGCACAGAGGGAGCCCTGAGCGGACGCCAGCTGCAGCGATACGACATTTACGTAGGAAAAGCCAGGAGCCCGGGCGTGTTCACTGCGCAGGGAGTCAAGGAGGCTGCGTTTGTTTACGTTACCATCGGGGTTGTTGGCAAGGACCAAGGCCAACTCGGACCGTGAGGGTATAGTGGGGAGGGGGTTACAGGGAGCCCTGGATGCATCCGGTGCAGCCTGGTGGGGGGTGACGGGTGGCAGGGCCAGGGAGGCGCAATCGTTGAGGGTGTGGATTTAGAGTCCAAAGACATCTTTTCACATTCTGGACACGTTTTCTGGGGGCCTTGGAAGTTCTTCTCACAGTCACCCCGTTCTCTGCAACACAGTATCCAAAGCATGCTCTCCACCGGGGGTGCCTCCAGGTGACAACAGTCTCTGGGCAAGTAGGTGTGAGCACCATGCAGCCTCCCTCTGCCCCTCCTGGAGTGCCACCATGCACATACAGAGTCAAGGCCCTGACAAGTCCTACAGTGTGGACACCAGTCTAACTTGGCTTGATGCCATGTTTAATCCCCACCCTGAGGCATCGCTGTCTTGGGTCAAGTTCCCAGGAACATGCCTTGAGGTGAGGATGGAGGGAGAGGGATTTGTTAGGAAGCATTTCAGGAGGGACCAGCAGGGAGCAGGGAAGCGAGCCCGGGAGGGGTCAGCTGCAAGGGGAAGGCCCTATGGAAGGTAACTGACTCACTTCCGTAGCGGTGTCTGGAAGGCAGTGGGGGCAGGCCTCGGGGCTGTTCCCACCAGAGTGGGGGAGCAGGGTGTTTACACCCTCCCACCCATGCTCTCTAGTCACCAGTGAAAGGCTGTCCCCAGGATGAGGGGTGTGAACTCCCAAGCACTTCCTGCACACCATGTTGGCAGACAAGGTAAGTTCTGGAAACGTGAGGGTGGCCTTCAAGGGAGACACACAGGTGCTGCACCCTGGGAGTGAGAGCTCCCAGAGACCAACAAGAAAATGGCAGAAGGACCAGAGATAGGAGCAGGTCACAGAAGGCTCTGACAAGTCCTGCAGGAGAAGCCACTTTCTAAGTTTGTTCAATCCAAGCCTGGCGGTCCAGAGGCCCCACTTGGCCTCTGTCAGCAGCTTCTAGAAGCTGCCCACGATCACAAACGCACAGGCTCAGTGAACTCTGGCATTTTTAACTTTTCAGCTTATGCTAATAGAACTGCCGGTTCCTGCAGGCCAGGGATGGCGCCCTCTTCTTCTGTCCGTGTCCTCCAGGCCTGGCGTCCGCACAGAGGAGAAACAGAAAAAATCTCTCCGAGAAGAAAATGAATCGATTCACCGTCTCTTTAAGCGGCGGTGCTCTGTAGCTGGTTGGGGTGGGTGGGAGAGAACGGGTCTCTCCGTGGAAAATGTGAGGCATGTGTGTATTTAATAAAGTGCGGACTTTCTGTGCAGATGGAACATAAACCAATGACGTCAGCAGAGCCACCGGTCTCTCGCTGGAGCCGTGCGGGGGCTGCAGCATCGGAGAACAGAGCGGCCCGGAGGCCGGGGGCCCTAGCCCCAGCACGACTGACGTCAGCCACAGGTCGGGCAGGTGAGGCCACCGAGGGCCCGTGGCCGCTGCCGCTGCTCCCAGATCTGAAGTCCGTCGTGATGACTAGTGGGCCGGCGAGGCTTAGTACAGGGGGGAGGGGGGCAGCCAAGGGAAGAAGACCTTGGAGTCTGTTTTCTCCAACCCTTTAGAATAAAATCCACACGCCTCACCAGGGCTCAGGCCCTGGGGGACTCCCCAGCCTGCATCTCCACCCTCCACCCCCACGTCACCACGATCAATCCCTACCCTCCCGCGCCATCAGCCTTCTTTCCACCAAGCTTGCTCTGGCCTCAGGCCCTTTGCCCTTGCCGCCCCCACTGCCTGGAAAGCTCTGCTTCACCTGCAGGCTCTTTCTGGTCATGTAGGCGTTAGCTCCAACTCCCCTCCTCGAGGGTCTCGACAGGAACCCCGACCCCTTGCAATCTGGCCTCTAAGCTCTTCCACTTTCTGGAAGTCCTTCTGTTTGTTTCTTGAGTATCGGGGGGCCTCAGGAGGGCAGGGACCACGTCTGTGTTTGCCGCCGTGCCCCTCTGCCCCGAGAACCAGGAGGTGCTCAACTAACGCTTGAGATGATGGAAGGGAGGACGGAAGGTAAGCAGGAGGGAGGGACTGTGTGCCTTTGCCTCCACTAAGTGAGGCCAGGAATGGGGAGTAAAAACTCTAAAAATGACCTCTGTCAGCACATGTGCGGGTGGGGGTGTGCCCCCCAAAAGCCCAAGCACAGAACGGCAGCAAAGGCTGGGTGACGTTCCTCGAATGTGCTAGGTCCCCTGCTGCGCCTCAGGTTCACTCCACTACTGCAAACCGTCATCCCAACAACCCGCTGAAGTAGGTTCTGTTATACCCACTTGACAGATGAGGAAGCTGAGGCTCAGAGAGGTTGGGCCTCTCGCCTGAGGTCACACAGCCCTAGGCATGCTCACACCTTAACCTGCTCCCACCAGGATGGTCTGACCAAAGCTCTTGCACAGGGAACCCCCATCCGACATCCTGGGGCCACCCCAGGCCGACGGAGGCAAGGCCTATGGGATCACCAGGTGACCGCAAGTGACATTTTTCACGTGGCTCCAGGCATCAGTGAAGGCAAGCGGCCCCGAGGGCCCGCTGCATGCCGGCTGCAGCTCTGCCATCTTCACTCCAGGGTTTTATGACCCGGCGAGGGGCCTCGGAGGTGTGACGTGGGTCGGGAGAGAGAGAGAGAAGGCCGGCCTGAGGGTGCGTGCTGAAAGACGGGCTCCCGGGGGGGAAGGGGAAGAGGGGTGGCAGCCCTGCACGGGCACCAGCCTTCCGTGGGGCGACAAATGCCCCCCTCCCAGGGGCCCCCGCCTGCCTGGGCTCTCTGCTGGGTGATGAGGGAAATGTCAACAGAAGCAATTGTGATGAACTCTGCAGAGAAACTGCCCTATTGGGTTTTTAAATTAAATCTGTTGATAATTTAGGGGCGCCTGGGTGGCTCAGTCGGTTAGGCCTCCGACTTCGGCTCAGGTCAGATCTCACGTTCGTGGGTTCGAGCCCCGCGTCAGGCTCTGTGCTGACAGCTAGCTCAGAGCCTGGAGCCTGCTTCCGGTGCTGTGCCTCCTTCTCTCTCTGCCCCTCCCCTCTCATGCTTTGTCTCTCTCTGTATCAAAAATAAACAAAACACTAAAAAAAATTTTTAAATCTATTGATAATTTATACCCTGCCTGCTCCCCAAAAGGACTTGAGGTGGCTTCCGATAAGCGACACACAACATGGAAAGGCCGATCACTGGAAAGCGAAAGACCAAGACCAGCGCGCAGCAGGAGGCGGCGGGAAGTCCCCTGGATGCCTGGGCCTGGGGAGAAGGGGACGCATTCCAGACCCCACCCCCGCTCCCCGCGTCCGGGCGCCTGGCGCGAGGCGACCTCAGATGCTCCCAGCAGCAAGGGGGCTCCGGCCGCCCCCCCACTCGACCCTTGTGCTCTGCTCTTCACCGGCCCACGAGTAAACATCTCCTTCTTGGGTTACAGATGAGGAAACTGAGGCCCGGGGAGGTCAAGGCAAGCTGCCCGAGGCCATGGGGCGGGGTGAGCGGCAGAGCTGGGACCCGGACGCAGACAGTCCGGCCTCCTGCTGCCGCCCGGGGCCCCCCATCCCTCCTGCAGCCCTCCCCTCTCTAGATTGGGTGGCCCTGCCCCTCGGGGAGACCAAGCCGTCGCACAGACCGGCCCCACTTCTGACTTGCAGGCTGACTCCCCAGGTGTCCCCACCGCCAGGCTCTGCAGAGCCAGCCCCCTGCGATCCTGAACTCTGTGCTCCCCCTTCCTGTCCTGCTGCTCTGCAGCTGCCTCTTTCTGGAAGGTTCTTGGCCTCCTTCTTACCCTGGCTAACTCCTATTCCCACAGCTATGTGTAAGTACACAGGACAGCAGCCGCTGGGACCACACGCCCCCTTAGATGGGGACAGCGTGCGGACACCCAGTGAAACTTCACGTGTGCACGCGGCTCCCCGGCTGTCCCCGAGAAGCATTCACACAGGCGCAGAGAGCAAGGACTCGGACAGACATCAGGTCGTCACTCTGTACGCCTTAACCTACACGGCGTTCTGTGTCGATCACGTCTCCGTGAAGCTGGAGGCGCAAACGGAAGAACAATATTTAAAATAGCAAAACAGCAAACCCCCTCAACGGCCACCGACAGAGGGGCCAGGGAGGCGGCTCCGGGGGCCGCGCCTGGAGCACGACGCAGCAGGTAAAGAGGACGCGGGCTTCCCTGGCGAGCTGGCACCTGCCTGGCAGCGCCACCCCCGGGCTCGCCGACAGGAGGGAAAACAGGTGTCCACGTCCACACGGACTTGGACGTGGACGTTCACGGCACGCCGTTCACAGGAGCCCAAGGTGGAAACACCCCAAAGGTCCAGGAGCAGAGGAAGAACCAGATGAAACGGGGAACATCTGTGCCGTGCCGTTCAGCCATAATAAGCAGCGAAGCACTGGCCTCAGAAATGTTACACTCTGACCTCAAAAGTGTTACACTCCGTGAGAGGACCACACACAAAAGGCTACACGGTATCTGGCTGCACTCACATGGGATGCCCAGAGCAGGCGGATTCAGAGACAGAAAGTGGGTTCGTGGCTGCCCGGGGTGGGGGTGGGGCACCTGCTTAATGGCCCCGGGATCCTTTCGCAGAACTCGGTGCTGGTGGGTGACCTTAATGCCACTGACTGGCATATTTTGATCATAATGGCAAGCTTGACATTATATGTATTTTCTCACAATTTAAATACGAGAAAGGACAGAATAAGAAATAGTGTGGTTTGTTAAAAAAAAAAGAAAAAAGAGTGTGTCAGGGGCGCCTGAGGGGCTCAGTCGGTTGAGCATCCGACTTTGGCTCAGGTCATGATCTCACAGTTCGTGGGTTCAAGCCCCGTGTCAGGCTCTGTGCTGACAGCTCGGAGCCTAGAGCTGCTTTGGATTCTGTGACTCCCTCTCTCTCTGACCCTCCTCTGCTCATTCTCTGTGCGTGTCTCTCTCTCTCTCTCTGCCTTTTCTTGGCTTGTGCTCACTCTCTCTCTCAAAAATAAATAAACATTTAAAAATTTAAAAAAAAGAGTGTGGGAAACGTGTTTATCCAAACTTGGGGAGACCTTCAAGACAATGTGTTTCCACCTTGGGCTCCTGTGAACCGCGTGCCGTGAACGTCCACGTCCAAGTCCGTGTGGACGTGGACACCTGTTTTCCCTCCTGCCGGCGAGCCCCAGACAGGCGGCAGCTCGCCGGGGAAGCTGGGTCCTTCTTAACCTGCTGCGCCATGCTCCAGGCGCAGCCCCCGGAGCCGCCTCCCTGGCCCCTCTGTGGGTGGCCGTTGAGGGGGTTTGCTCTTTTGCTATTTTAAATATTGTTCTTCCGTTTGCACCTCCAGCTTATACAGTCCAGTCAACAGGAGAAAATGATCCAGATGTATTTGAATGCGAACCGTTTGGGTGATGAACGTGGTGACTTTGGGGGCAGGGGAGGGGGGGAGGACGAAGGGACCCCCCCCCCCGACTTTCAATCCTCTGGGGAGATGTTTTGTGACAAGAGTGATGCTCCGATCCTCGCCCATGGATAGTTCTGTGCTCGCCGCCTTTCCTCCCTGTGGCTGACCTCTCCCCCCCCCCATCCTGGCCTTTCTAGGGCCTCTGTCACCCCCGCCCCCACGAGTTCTGTTCCTTCAAGCGCAGCTGACCTCGCTGGGGCTTGTTCCACCCCCACTCTGCCCGGGAACTCAGAGTCCAGCCACCACCACAGGACCATCCATCATTTCAGTCTCTGGAGCACCAATTTCAGTGATGCCCTCCAGAGAGAAGATTCTGGAAGTGCCCGCAGGAGACCTGAAGTGTGGACACCCAAATGGCCTGGGAGGCTTGTTAAAGCCTCCGAGTCCTGAGCCAGAACCTCCAGCGTGGGGTCCCTCCCGAGGGCCGGTGTGGGGAGCACGGCCGTCAGCCCCACTGCAGCGCCAGC
>NC_043711.1:101976707-102069868 GCF_006229205.1 Suricata suricatta | reverse complement strand
ACAGGCAGGCCACGCCCCTCGGCCAGACCGATCACCTGTGTCCGTAAAGGATCTGGGTTTGGGAAACGAACGTGTCACTGGATCAGAGCTGTCCGTTAGCCTGCAGACCCGGCCTCCGCCAGAGGGTCCGTTTGCTCAAGGTGATGGTCCGCGTCGGGGAGGTTATGTGCCTCTGATGGGCCAACCTGCGGCCTCCCGGCCTCTCCGCCAGGCCATTAAGCCGTGTTGAAATCAAGACATCTTGGTCTGCAGCGACCGTTAGGTATTCACGCACTGGGCCGCCTTTCTTCCTTTGTAATCGAAATCTAATTTATTGGACCAGGGATGTAGGGAGCAGCCGATGCACATAGCTGGTGTGCAGTGAAGAATATAATATACAACATTCCCGCGTAATAACGCTCTTTATAGAAGGCATTAAGTAGGGTTGGCTCGGAGCGCCAGCCCAGCGATGATTAATTCCTGCCTGGGAAATATCCGCGCCACAGACCTCGGGAGGCTGTGCGGGGGCCGGCCGGGCGCCTCCGAATTCTCCGGCCGGTCTTACCTCTGGGTGGTTTATAAGATTAGTTGTGATTAAGCTCCCTGAGGGCAGGGGCCATGTTTTATAGGTCCCTCTCCCCCGTCCAGCCGTGATGAAAGGTGCACAATAAAGTCTCGCTGAATGAATCTGGATGGAATTGAAGTGAAAAGTTATTCTTTGTGCACTCGCTATGACTTTGGATTTGGCGTCCTCGGCTGATGAAAAAGTACACCCCTCTTGCCTCGAAGGGCCCGTGAACTGAGGCAGCCCGCAAGCCGGGAGGCCTGGCTCCTGTTAGAACCACCGCGGCCGCTGGGCCTGAGCAAATCCTTGATTTCCTGGGGCCTCAGTTTCCGCGTAGCCACTGCGGGGCGGTGGGGGGCCCCCGAGGACGTTCACAGAGCATCCACGGAGCCTACGTTGAGGTTTCCATCTTCCCCACCGAACATGCTGGAGCACAGCCGGGGCATTCATTCATTCATTCATTCACCCAACAAGTACCGAATCCCCTGGACTCTAAAAAACACAGTATTTCACGTTATAGTCCTGGGGACACCAGGATGCCTTGCAACGTGGATGTTTTTGATTCATCAGGAGTCCATAAATGAGGGCCCACAGCCCAAACCCAGGTGATTGGCTGGGTTTGTCACCTGGGTTTGTCAATAAAGTTTTATTGGTACACAGGCCCATTTGTTCACGGGCTGACGATGCTTGTGGGAGATGCTGGCAGAGCTCGAGCTGCCACAGAGACCGGAGGGCCTTCGAACGTAGTCAGTCTGGCCCTTGACGGAGCAACGTCGCAGCCCCGTTCATCTGGAGTTCTTTATCAAGTACCCGCAGTGGGGGGTCAGAGGCCAGCACACGGGCTCCGGGGTCAGGCGGGGCTGAGTTTGACTCCGATTTCCACCGCTGACCTGCTGTGCAGCCACTAGCAAGCTCCTCTCGGAGTCCCAGGTCCCTGATCTGTAAAAGGACTGGGGATTAAATAAAATCTGGGTGCCTCGGGGTCACTCACTAATGACAGTCCTCTCCCGTTTTCAGTATTATAAGGGTTGTTGTGATTGATACACACCAGACACGGTGGAATCACGGACAAAACCAGGTCTCTGCCATCAAGGCAGACTTCACAACCAGGCCGTAAGAAATGCCAATCAGGAAAGGGCAGTGCAGAGACAGAAATCCTGGGTAGAGAGTCCGGGAGCCTGGGAAGCCCAGAGGCAGCACCGAACCCAGCTGGTGGGTAAGTCGGGGAGGACTTCTTGGAGGAGGCAGAATCTATGTTCAAGTATAAGGGATGCCCGGGGATGCGCTAGTGCTCAAGCTAACAGCAAGGACCTTGAGAGTCTGTTGGTCCTGGGTTTGTCCCCTCCCTAGCACTTCATGATTGTGCAATCTTAACTGAGTCTCTCAACCAGCCGGTGCTTCTGTTTCCTCATTTATGGGTGACGACTCTGATGACAACAAGTACTACTAGTAAGAGTAACAATAACCATGCCCCCCCCAAGGGGGTGCAACAGCAGTTACTTAACAAACATGTTCATGATATTCTGTTTGTCTGGCCCTGGGGATAGGCGGGGAACAGACACATGCCTGGTCCTCGGGAGGGGAGGGAGAAAGCAGGGCATGATCATAAACTGGGAAAAACGCTCTAAAAAGCGGAGAGTGGGGAGGTGGAAAGCGGGCATGTAGGCAGGGGTGGGGCGGGGGACAAGAGACGTAGGTGAAGGCAGGAGGTGGCCAGTTCATAGACCACAACGGCGGGTTTAGCTCAGCCCCCAGCCCGGCAGCGTGCCTGGACCCCCACACCCGCAAGCCCTTTCCGGCCAGGAGAGTGGCCAGAGCTCACGTCAGGGCTCCCACTGGCCCGAGGTCCCCAGCCAGCCACTCAGGAGTGACCTCCAGCCCACAGACCAATTCCATCTGTCCTGCCTGCAAAAAAAGGTTTTCTCTTCAAAAATTTGACCTCATGGCTGAACTTGAAAATCAAGAGCTCATAAATACCCTGATTTCGTTTCTGCTAAAACCCTGGATGATCCGGCCGCCCCGGACCCTTCCCCTTCCTGAGTTTGTGCGCCTGTCTCCGTTTTGTCACGCACCTGTCTGGCCCCCCACATTCATATACCTGCCGGCCTATGAGGCCCCTGCATCTGGACCCCCAAACCAGGCGGTGACAGTCTCCCCCCCACAAAGAGTCACACGTGCCCTCTCCACCTTGCTCTGGGCCCCACCAGGCTGCTCCTTATGGACCAGTGAGCAGACCCTGTGCCCTCTGGCCTCCGGGTCGTTCGGCTGGTGGAGGCACCCACGGAGGCCCTGGGGAGATTCACCCTCTTCCGGCCACACATGTCCGGCGAGGCAGCCCCCTGGGTCACCTTCTGCGGGCTCAGGACGAGAGCAGTCCCGCTGTCACCAGCCCTCGGGGACCACGCCACGCCTCCTCGCTTCCGCTGAGCCCTGGCCACACCCCAGGCCTTCCAGAGAGTCACTCCATCAAACCTCCCCAGGGGACCTCCACTCCCGCCTGGCCCTGATCCGCGGGTCCGGCACGGGCGGGCGCTCAGAGCATGGGTGCGGGGCGCTCGGATGCATTGTTGCCGCGGTCATCTCTGGGCTTCCCCCTGGGACTGCGAGCCGACAAAGGCACTGGTCACCTGTGGCCTGTACTCCCCAGCGCACAGCGACCCGCACCCCCACCCCAGCAGACTCGGAGCCGGGCCCCAGAAACGACTCCATCCCAGAACCGCACCACCTTCCTGCCCTGAATTCATGGGGCCGCGTCAAATGCAAGGCTTGTCCGCTTTGCGAGAGCACAAACACAGCGTGTTGTAAATCACGTCGGGACGCGGGGCCGGTGCTCGTTACCGGGTCTCGGGGAGGGAGTTCTAGCTGTCATCGGGTGTTTTAACACGGCCACGGAGGGCCACCGGCGGGCTCGCGCAAAGGCATGGCCTTTGTTGGGTGACAAGCAGAGGCTGTCACAGAGGCAGCGAGGCAGGGCCACTTGGCCCAGTCAGTGAGTTCCTACCGCTTGGGGGAAAGAAACAGAGAAAAGAGCACCCCCACCGCACCTGCTCTGGGCGCCCAGAAAGCACCAGGAGTCCTGCTCGGAGCCGCAGCTCTGCCTTGGGTCAGAGCCCGGCGGCAAGGAGTCTTGTTGAGGCCTGCGGAGCGCCCGCGACACAGGTCACAGAAGCGTTAACTGGGCCTCGGCAATGACAGAGGTCTCTCCCCAGGACGGCAGAGCGAGCTGGAGACCGCACCGCCTGCAAACAAGGTCTGCGCTGGCCTTGACAGCCCTGAGGCCCTAGGCGCCGCCGGCGTGGTCAGTGCTCCGCTCGGAGACGCCGTCCGGCCCCCTGACGGAAGACACCGGCCTGCAAGAGAGTGACGCGTGAGGGTCCACACCCATCGGAGGCCATGCGAGCCATGGCAGATGTTCCCTGAGGCCCTTGGAGAACTGGCGGACGGAGAGATGAGGCCAGCCTGGCGTGGGGGGAGGGAAGGTCCGGCACTAAAGGGCCCGAGTGGAGCGGCTGCTCTGCCTCTTCGGGAGCTGGGCACGAACCACGCGGGAGCTCGGAGAGCGCCTCCCACCAGGCGTCCTATGGAGGCCGCTAAACGTCTGGGATTCACAGGCTCTGTCCGCACGAGATACTTATTGAGCACATACTAAGTGCCAGCCCTGTACAGGAGCTGGGGCCGGAGACGAGCGGAGTCCCTGGCCCCAGAAAGCTCGCGGGCCAGAGAGGGACAGGCTGAGGGACCGCTCAGGCGGGGGTGATGCAAAGAGGGCAGTGCCTGCAATCCCAGGTGCCCCAGCTCCAGTGCTCCAGGCCCCGTAACGAGACCTGCTCAGGGATGTGCATCCCAAACAGCCAAAGCGTATCCAAGAAGTTAAAAACGAATGCCGTTCTAATTTGCTTCCTTTGAGGGAATAAAAATGGCAGTAAAGGAAGCTCTTCCTTCCTTCCTCTCTCCTCCTCCTCCTCATTCTTCTTCTCTCTCTCTCCCTCTCCCCCCACCCCTCTTCTCCCGGGTCGCCTCCCTTCCATCTTGGTCTAAGACCTGTGTTTAGACATTTTAGACATGGTGGAGATCATCATGGCGATGGAGAAGGATTTGCGGTTGAGATACTTCTAGAAACAGAAAAGTTAACGTGTCCACACGAAATTGTAGATGGCGGTGCAGATAAGAGAGCTGGTGTGTGAGTGGAATTTCAGACCTTTTTTCCAGCGGGGAGAGCCCTCAGGGGGTCTGGAAATGGCAGCCCATTCTGGTCTCGCCGCTGACGTTCACAGAGCACCTCGTCCAACTTGTATTTCCATTGTCTGCTTCGCCCTGAAATAGAAACTGCGGGCTCCAGGGAGTTCTCGCTGGCCCTTGAGGGTCTGAAACCCGCCTCGCACCCCGCTTCTCTCCCAGGCCTCCTGAGGGCCTCGCTCACCGCACCTCCCTAAACCCCACTCTCGCCCCAACCCGCGTGGCCTTTCCCGTTTCCCCTGCCCTTCCTCTCGTCCCCCTTTGTGCCGGCGTGGAGCCCCCGCATCAAAGGAAAAGCGTTCCTTCCCTCCTCCTTGCCTGTTTTCCCAGCTCCTCCTCTGCGTCCGGGCGTCCAGGGTGACCATGCCTCGCAGGTGACCCGAGCCAGTCCTGGAATAATTTTCAGGGACTTCCCTTCGCACCCTCGAAAGCGTCTCGGTTTGTGCAACCTGTCCTTTCTGCTAATATGTCGCCTTTTGGTGAGGTCTGCCGCTGCCACAGACCTTCTTGAGACCTCCTGATGTCCTTCTCTTTCTAGACGGTCTGCTCTTTTTCCTAGTGGGTGTCTTACTCTGAAACTCACTATTTTGTTTGAGAGCAGGGTGTCTGCTTTGTTTTCTACCTACAATAGTACCTACACAGTGTTTGGGTCCTACTAAAGCATTAAACGTAAGTGTGGTTCAGGGATGTGTGGACAGATGGATGGATGGATGGATGGATGGATGGACGGATGGATGGATGGAGCGATAAATGGGATGGAGGGGATAGACGGATGGATGAACAGACAGATGGATGGGTGGATGGATGGATGGATAGATGGATGGATGGATGGATGGACGGATGGATGGATGGAGCGATAAATGGGATGGAGGGGATAGATGGATGGATGAACAGACGGATGGATGGATGGATAGATGGATGGGTGGATGGATGGATGGATGGATGGACAGATGGATGGATGGAGCGATAAATGGGATGGAGGGGATAGACGGATGGATGAACAGACAGATGGATGGATGGATGGATAGACGGTTGGGTGGATGGATGGATGGATAGATGGATGGATGGATGGATGGATGGACAGATGGATGGATGGAGAGATAAATGGGATGGAGGGGATAGATGGTTGGATGAACAGACAGATGGATGGGTGGATGGATGGGTGGATGGGGCTTAGGGAAACCAGGCAGGAATCTAATATAATCATGAGAGCCGATGATGACCTGGAAGGGGCTAATGAGAGAGAAGGGTGACTCGGAGTGACTGGGTGGTGGTTTGGCGACCGTGTCGTAGGAGAGACCGGAGATTCTTCAGGCGCACACTTCACCTCAAGTATCAGTCATCAGATGTGCACACGACACAGAGTTACAACATGGGCAGTGACGGCAGTCTGTGTGGGGCCCCGTATCCTCTGTGAGAAGATGTGTAAGGAAGCTCTGCTTGGCATTTCTCTGTGGGAGATACTGAGGCGAGTTTTCTGATGGAATGCTAAGCCTCCGAATTGTTGTGTCCGTGGAGAGGTCTTTTCCCTTCCCTCTCTCAAGGTCCTTCAGGAAAATCAAACCAGGCTTTCTGCACGGGAGAGGAAGGACGGCAGTGTGGACAGAGAGCGAGGGGCCTTCCCAATCGCTCAGCCATCTTGAACCCACACTTCTCCTGGGAATACATGGGTGATGTGAGTAAATGTGATTTTTTTCGTGGAAAGAAAATTCAGATGGGTCCTTCAGATGAACGTCTCGCTTCTGGGCTCCAGTACTGAGCCTTCTTAGAAATATTTTCCAGAGGGCAGGGGTGGAGGTGGAGAGGCCACTCTACAACTAGACCTCAGATCTTCTGCCCTCTTTCTGGTGAGCTGGTGGCTTCCAAAGTTACCATTGTGTGGGTAGCAGGAAAGAATGGGGAGGAGAGGGGGCAAAGAAAATGGGTTTCTTGGAAGTGTTGGCACATTTATAACAGAATTGTAACTGTATAATGTTATTGTATCATTTAACTGACATGTCTACTTTGGAATGTTTATAACTACCGTAAATCAAGAGGCCGTCCAGCCAGCGCAGCGGCCGCCCATAGACATTCCAAGGAAAACGTATAAAATAAATAAAACAATCACACAGTATCTACATTCCATTCCCAGCTAGAAAACGGAAAATTAACAGCTCCTGCGCAAATGCAAGCGCCCAGAACTGAGTGGGTGGGAGCCGAGACGGCTGGGGCCTCCGTGCTGGCCCTGCATAAAGATGTCAAGAGAGGAAGAAGTCGTGGAAGCAGGAAGAACCGGAGGCGAGGCCCCAACAGCAGCCTCGGGCCTGCCGCCGGGTTTCTCCGCATTCCCCCACGGGGGGCACACCGGTGCCTACGTCAGCCGGGCGCGATTTCCTGCACTGGGGAGGGACATAGGAAATCACAATAGTTCTGCCCCTTCCCTCTTTTATGACTTCTGTCCAACTTACATCATCTCAAGAAAAATAAAGGTTTGCTATCCACAAGACAAAAAAATAAAATAAAATAAAATAAAATAAAATAAAACAAAATAAAAAGTCTGGGCTTACAAACAGGTTAAGATTTCTGACCTAAGTGATGATTTCAGGGCTTCGACTACTTTTGTGTTTTGACCAGCGGCTTGTAAAGCACCCACCGAAATGGATCCTGGCTGGATAGACATCTGGTCCCAGAACTACGTGGGTGCTTGGATTAAAGTTGGCGGCTCTGTGATTCTTCCGGGTTCACTGGCACTTTCGGGACACTGGGTCACACGCTGGGACGCAAAACAGTACAGACAGAGCGACGGGTCCCAACACTGCGTTGTTTTTGGTGGAAAGTGTTTGCCCGTCTCTTCTGCGCCGTCTTTCTTGTCTCGAGGCCTCTGAGGTAGAAGGTGGGAGCGTGGGTAATAAACCCCCCCAGTGAAAAGTTCATGACCATCAGGGCGTCTGCCTGCTCCCGGGGGAGCATCTGCTCTCCAACAGCTGCGGAAGAAAATGCCAGACTTGTTTCCCCTAAAATGCTCGGGGACACGCTGCAAGGTGTTTTCAGACATTCCATTTTCATCATCTTCAGTTTTTCTTTTTTCCCTTTGCACAACGACTCAGGAAGATGGTAGACTCTGGACTTTTCCGGAGCTTGGATTCCGGAGTGGGAGCAGGGAGAGATTTTCCTTCCCACCTCTTTGATGGCCTGAGAGAGGTTTTAAAAACTTAGACTAAAAAAGTACTGAAAACACAGAAAAGAGAATTTCCGGGGGGTGCCGGCTAACAACAGAGACCCTGGGCACAGCCCGGCCACTGCAGCCCCTTGGTGGGCAAAGTGTCTTCTGCCTTGGACTTAACCTTCCGAAGAAAAATAAAATCTTCAAACTCAGGTCTAGAGTTCATATTTTGAGCCCAGGACCAAAATGCAGGACAAGTGCAAATATTTGAGCAAGTCCGGCTTCGTTCTTGGTGCTTTTCAGAAGAAGTCGGTTCGCAGAGTGTTTTTTGCAAGCCTCTGTTGATCTTGGTTTTGAACGCTCATTTCTCTGGACTGGGCCTGGCAGGGGGGTCCCTGTCCCCTTGCAGCCTCTCCTAGGACAGTTCGAACAACAGAACTGAGCCCTCTCTGCACCTACCTGTCCTTCCCCAAATGCCTTGCTGTCTGTCCGCGGATGGGAAGGAAACAGCCGATGAGCATCCCATCTCTACACCGAGCAGACGACCGCGGCTTCAGCGGCAGGAGCCCAGATGTTGATATTTGTATTATTGGATCATAATTACATTTCAAAAACACAACTGTTCCCTGGAAGTTACAGCAATTGTCCCTTCTTTGTCCTTGGCCTGCCTCCTCGAGGGTGCTCGGGTGATTTAGTATTTCAGGGCCCCAGAGGGGACACGGCACTGCCTCTCTGTAAAGGTCATGTGCTTAGAACAGACTTTATCCGGGTCAGAAGTTGCCCTCAGATGTCAAGGGGAGGGGCGCCTGGGGGGCTCGGTTAATCGTCCGATAACGGCTCGGGTAATGATCTCACAGTTCATGGGTTCGAGCCCTGTGCTGGGCTCTGTGCTGACAGCTCAGAGCCTAGAACCTGTCTTCATATTCTGTGTCTCCCTTCTCTCTGACCCTCCCCTGCTTGTACTCTCTCTCTGTCTCTCGAAAATAAATTAAAAAAAAAAAAGACACCAAGGGGAAACTACTGGTGAAGATCCAAACCAGAGTGGGTCATTGAGCCCAAGCTGGAATCCAGGAGGGAAACCCAGCCTCCCAGTGACCCGATTTCTCCGTGAGCACATTTTCTGCACCCCCTCATCCCCGCCAGATGAAGAAATCCATGTTTTCTTTTTTTTTTAATGTTTTTTAAATTTATTTTTGCGACAGAGAGAGACAGAGCATGAAAGGGAGAGGGGCAGAGAGAGAAGGAGACACAGAGTCCGAAGCAGGCTCCAGGCTCTGAGCTGTCAGCACAGAGCCTGACTCGGGGCTCAAACCCACGAACATGAGATCATGACCTGAGCCGAAGTCAGAGGCTTAACCAACTGAGCCACCCAGGTGCCCCAGAAATCTGTGTTTTCAAGACGGATTTCAAGAGTCCAGATCCTAGCCCCACTCCCAAATGAGATCCTGGAAATCCACTCTCCATGGACTGATGCCTTAAAAAAAAATCAGCTTGAGACTTTTCTCCCCGCTCCCCCTACCCCCCACATAGTGTACCTGGTGAGCGTGGGGAAGACTTCCAACATCTCGGCAGCCTGCCCCTGGTAGGCAAGCCGAGGTCCCAAGGGCACTCCAGCTGGAGTCTGGGGCCTGTTTAGTATGGTGAGAGGCAAGAGGTAAGAGGAAAACCGACGGGTAAACTCCAAGTTGTCCCTGACGTTTCTGGTTAAGGCACCAGGTCCCAGCACCATGAAGGAGCCCACGGGGCCATCGGGGCGACGCTTGTAGCGTTTGAACCAGACTCATGGCTATTCGCTCCGAGGCGCTGCTACGGGGCCCTGGGGTGGGGAGTCCTGTCCACACTGACCCAGGCCAAGACTCACGATTTGGACGATCATAACTAGCCAACGGCACACAAGGAGCCCCTGAGGACGACACCGTGTCTGAGAAGATCCGGCCGCCCCAGGACCCCCCTGACCCTTCCCTCGAGTGCAACTCTGCTCTGGTGAAAGGACACAGCAGGTGGGTGGGGTGACCACGAAAGCCTGCCCGGGTCACAGCTCTGGGGGAGAGGGCAAGAGGGAAGTGGTGTGAGAAGTAGGCCCTGCTTGGCAATCATCCTTAATCCCATTTAAGACGGCCCAGAAACCCCCCCCACGCAGCCTCGGGCCCTTCCCCCCCATTCAGGGAAGGACCCGCCATTCGGATGGGCCAGCCCCCCAGGTCTGCGGGGAGGGCTCCCCGAAGCGGGGGCTGGCGGCCTTTCGTGGCTCGAAGCGGGTCTTCGCAGCCCTGGTGCACCCCGGGCCGGACTTTCACGCGGTTCCCGCACCCAGACAACGTGGGCAGCGGAAGGAGCCAGGATCAGGTACGACCACAATGAGTGACTGTCTCTGGCTCTCTATTAATCGTTCAAAAAGGCTCCGCTCGGGAGGCAAGGTATTGGGTGGCTCGGCCAACTTCTCAAAAACGTCCGTCTTTTTTTACAGAGCGTCAGGTGAGATCGCAAGGGGGCATACTTCATCCCCGAAGTATGTTTTCCTTCGGGCAATAAACCACGACGACGTGCGCTCTCCCCTCCCCACCCCTGCCAGACTTCCAGCCAAAACCTTCATCTGTTTTTCAGAGAAACAAAACAAAACAAAAAGAACCTATAGGTATTTTTTTCAAGCGCAGTGAAGGTCCCTCCTGGGCGGCAGCACAAAGCGTGGACAAACTTCGTCAATCTCCAGGGAGAGTGGGTTTTGGCAGCAGTGAGGACTTGAATGGGTTTTTCTGTTGGCGTTTTTGAAGGTGGTGCCAAGAGGGGCCCTGCCTCCCCCGGCCCCCCGGGGTACGCAGGGCCGGCTGGGCCCCCCACATGGGTAAAGGGACAGCACCGGAGGAAAAATTCAGGCTCGCTTGACCCCAGGGCGCCTGCCAGGAAGAGCAAAGAGCCAGAGAGGGGAGGCTGGGAGGAGCTTGACGGGAGCGGGATGGAAACCACGAAATCAACCTGTCGACATGATTGTGCTCAATTCTGGGGACCCAACCTTGCAGACCCGGGTGTGTCTGCCACCGGCTGAGCAGGAGCCAGGGCCAGAGGAAGGAAGCAGGCGTGATGGCACGCCCCTCCTGGAGCAGTCGCGACATGAAAAGCACACTCAGGGGAGTGAAGACCTCCTGCGGCCCCGTGATGCCAAGGGGCTACCTCCGTGGCCGGGGCGGGTGGCAGGTGGGGGCTTTCTGGGAAGGAGCGGAGCCTCGGGAGACCGTAACCCAGTGTCTGGGAGGAGCGGTCTGTGGTGGGGGGGGGCGGTGTCCGTCGCCGGCTTCCCGCTGAGCAGCTGGGACCCGCCCAAGGTCACCAAGTGAGTTAAGAAGAGACATTCAGCTCCTCCTCTGTTCCTAACAAGCAGAATCCTATAAAGAAGAAGAAAATGACTCTGGGGATTTGAACAAAGAAGCAAGGCTATAAATCCACTCTGCACACAGCTGTGGCTCATCTTCCTGAAATGCAAATTGGATGCCGCCCTGCAGCTACATGATGCCCTTCAGAGGCCCCAGTGCCCTGGGAGGGAGAATCCAAATCCTGAGCCCTGGCTGCGGGGCCAGGTGGCCCCACATGCCACCACCAACCCCCTGGCCTCCCCACTCTGGCCATCTGCACCCAGAGAATACTACCTTTCTTGGAGTTCTCTGTGTCTCCGTCTCTTTGTGTGTCTCTGTCTCTCTGTCTCTCTCTGTCTCTCTCTCATCCAGAAACTCATTCAGTCCTGCAGCAAAGACTTCTCCAGCACCGCCTTTTCCCCCAGCCCTGGGCTGAGCACCAAGGCTACAGTAGTGAATAAACGGACACAATCCTGTTCTCTTGGAGCTTCCAGAGACAAGTTAGCCAAATAATCACACAAGTATTTTAAATGTAAAACTACGTACAGGTGCATATTTGTAAATATACCAGCGTAGGCAAGTTCAAGGGGACCAGAGGGCAATGACGAGGCCCTGCTTCAGATAGGGGTGGGGGAGCCTGTGCCTGAGAAGTGACATCTGGGGACTGGAGGCAGAAAGTGCAGGTGCGTTCCCAGGTGAGCGTGGAGCGGAGAGGGAGGAGGCCGGGACCTGAGGGGCCAAGAAGATCAAGGCTGGACGGAGCCTGAGGGGCACTGGGGGGCCTGGTCTGGAGATGAGCATCGTGTACACAGAACGTCTTACTCCGACCCTCCACACGGAGGGGCATCAGATCTGGGCTTGGTAATCACACCCAGCGCCGCCGACAGGGGGCGCGGGCCGGAACTGATGGTGGACGATGTACTGATGCCCGCCGACAGGGGGCGCGGGCCAGAATTGACCAGAAGGAAATCTACTGTTCTGTAGAAGGCCTCGCTCGGATGGAAGACAGTATGTTAAGACTGTAAAATGGAGGCTGGGGAAGACTTTAGAATCCAGAATTGCACTTTCGGAAGCTAGAACACAGGGCACACATTTAATTCAAAGTAAATGGAAGGAAAGGACACGCTGGGGAACAGGAAGAGAGGTCGAAGGGGAATCCAGGACGCACACCCACGCTCCCTGGCATCGACGTGAGCTGGAGCCTGGCTGGGCTTGACCCCAGGACCCCAGGGGGCTGGAGGGGCCCAGGGACTCCTGGGTCCCCATGTCAGTGGTTCCAGAATGCCAGCAGCCTCCCTGGGCACACGGAGGGCTGAGCTCGGGCAGCCCCTGAGGACTAACAGCTTCTCCCCCAGGAGGGAGCGAGGGGGCTCGGGGCCAGGAACGCGGCCCGGGCAGACACGCAGGGCCCTGTGCTCAGGAGGGTCCCCACTCGGTTCCATGTTCTGAGCCAGTGCCTTGAAACCCTTCATCTTTTCTGGACAGACAACCCCATCTTCACTTTGCAGGAGGCCCTGCAAACTCTGCACGGGAGGCCACGGACAAAGGACACCTCCAGGGGTGGACGCCAACAGTTGGTGCAGACACCCCGGGTCCCGCCACCGGCTTGGCGCCGTCCCGGTGCAGCTGCGGGAGGCGTGGGCTGGGCCGGCAGATGCGATTTCATGCTGCTGGGGAACGTGCTTGCGAGGTGGCCTTGGTCACCAGTCTAAAGTGACTCCTGATTGTGCCCCTCCCACTGAGGAGGGCTGCACCTCGCAAAGGGAGCGGCCGGCCGGGGAGCAAAGAGCACCAGGTTTCAGAGGAGCCCTGGCCTCCAGAGAGGGGCAAAAGGTTGAGGGGCCGCCTCTCTCCAATGTCTGAGCCCTGAGCCCCTCCCTGTGTCCAGCGAGGAAAGTCCCTGGGCCACCGGTTGGCGTGCCCCTCATTTGCTTGGGCTGTCTGCATTCCGATAGCTTGGTTAAACTTCTATTTCAAAAAAACATTTTTAAAGTTTATTTATTTACTTTGAGAGAGAGAAAAAGAGCCAGATGGGGAGGGCAGAGAGATGGAGAGAGAGAGAATCCCAAGCAGGCTCCACACTGTCACCATGGAGCCCAATGTGGGGTTTGAACTCAGGAACTGTGAGATCAGGACCTGAGCCGAAATCTAGAGTCTGGACGCTTAACCGACCGAGCCCCCCAGCATTCTGATAGCTTTGCGGTGGAGCACAGGGCCCTTGGCTGCCCATTCACAGGGTCAAATGCAACACCTTCACCCGGCATTCAAGGCCCGGCACAATCCGGCACTAAGTTTGCAATGAGCCTGGCCCTCCTGAGCCCCTCTAACTGGGCTTGTGGCTTCCCTCTGGTGTTCAGAACCTATGGGGTCAAGGTCCCATTCTGCCTGCCCCCAAAAGCCCGCCTGACCACCCGGCCCCTTCCTGACTTCCCCCGCTCATGTCTGTCCGGGCACGATGTGGTGCTGACAGCCGGGCTCCTGGTTTGCACTGTCAGCTTTGTGCTTGAGGGCACGCCCCAGCCAGGCCCTCTTGGGGGTCACAGACCCAGCCGTGTGCCAGAGCTGGGGACCCGGCAGTAATGGTGTGCGGCCCCCTCCATCCTAGCAGATGAAATGAGATGACGTGAGAAGCCAGGAAACCAGTAATACTAATGGCATCCTTGCTTTTACGAAAAACACGGCAGATTGAAGGCACCATAGGAGACAGGCGGCTACAGATAGGAACACCGACCAAAACAAAATCCCTCTGGCAGCAGCCACAGAAAAACTGTCAAACTTGGACACAAGCGTGTCAAAGACCTTGCGATCTGAGGCAGAGCAGGGCAAATGTGGCCACAGACCGGAAAAGATCACAGTGAGTCACAGCAGCCCAGCCGGGGGCTTGGAGTTTATGGCTGGCAATTCTCCAGGGGCGCACGGACACACGTGTGAGGCTTAGTCACACGAGAACGTATTTCAGTTCTTGGGAAACTGCTGCACCTTGTGTCCAACGGACACAGTAGGAAAGAACTCATCCTTCCACATCTTCACCACCACTTGGTGGTGTTGGTCTTTTTAGTTTTAGCCGTTCTGGTGAGTGTAGTATGTGGTATCTTATTGTGGTGTTGTTTTTTTTTTTCTTATTGTGGTTTTAACTTCAACTTCCCTGATGGTTAGTGATGCTGAACATCCTAATTGGCCATTCACATGTTTTCTTTCTCCAAGTGCCTTGTCAAATCCTCCCTTTCATAGGTGGCTAGTCTTTTTTTTATTATTGAATACTGAGGGTTATTTACATATTGTGGAAACAAGCCCTTCATCAGATATGCGTGTTCAATTTTTTTCTCCTAGTCTGTGTCTTGTCTTTTGGTTTTTTGTTTACTTAGTAGTCCCAGAAATTCTTCCTTTTTTTTTTTCATTCCGGAAAGTTCCTTTGTAACCGATTTTAATCAACCCCCCCTCCCCCCATGGGTTGGCTTTTTCTGGAACACGAGCATCGTATAAGTGGAATCATGCACGGTCTCGCCTACTGAGCCTGGGTGCGCGTCCTCATCACCGTGCTTTTGTGATCACACATCATCTGTCCATGTTATAAAGCCGGCTGCACATTGCTACTGTTTGTTCTGAGTAATCACTTATCTTCCTAAATAATTCTTTAAATGGAAAACAAGTATCTCTTGTGGGTACTTACATGGTTGCCATTCATCCATGTTTGTAGCTAAGCTTCTACCTGGAGTTTTCCTCCTGCTCTGAGAACTTCCTTTAGTGCCTCTTTAGGGCCAATCTGTTGCTGTCGGCTTCTAGCAGCCATTTTCTTCGTGTCCAAAAAGTCTTTATTCTGCCATTATTTTGAGTAATGTTTTTTTCTGAGTAGAGACAAAATGTTTTCCCTCAGAACTTCAAAGATACCATCATGATATTTTTGTGGAGTTTTTGCTTTACATAATGTGTCCATTTCCCCTGGATATTTAATGTTTTTCTTCTTTGTCACTGTTCTTCAGCACTTTGATTATGATGTATACCGGTGGGGGGTGGGGAGGTTGCGTTTGGTTTTGTTTGTTCTGTTCTGTTTGCTGTTTACTTGTTTGTGGCTGGCTGCGCTTCTTGGACATGAGCATTTGTTGCCTTCATAAAATTCGGAAAATAGTCGGTCATTATTCCTTCAAATCAATGTTTGCCCTCCCCTCTCCTCCCACGACCACCCTGTCTTCCTGAGGCTCCTAATTCTCCAGGTGTGGTATTATCCCATGAGTCATTGAAAGTCTGTTCCATTTTTTTTCTAGTCTTTTCTCCTTGTTTCATTTCAGCTTGTTTCTGTCTTCAAGTTGATTACTCTTTTTACTTCATTTTCTAATCGGCTGTTAATGCCATTTGGTAAATGTTACATTTCTGATACTGTATTTTTCATCTCCAGAAATTCTGTTTGGTTCCTTTGATCTCTTAAATGTATTCCTTAAATGTTGAATTTCCTTAAATATTGAATATACATTTAACAGTTGTTTTAATGTTCTTGTTTGCTAGTTCCATGATCCTTGTCATTTCTGGGATTATTTCTGCTGACTCTCTCTAGGTGACGGGTCACATTGTCTGCCTTATTAATATATCTAGGAATTTTTGATTGGATATTGGACATTGTGATACTGCACCATTGAGTCCATATTTGGTTGTCTTCCTTTGAAGACTTTGGGCTTCGTTTTGGCAGCCAGATGGCAAAGTAAAGATCCTGTGGACAAAGATTTTTTCAGACAAACTGAACCTATGGTTCAATTTGACCTTTTGAGGCTTGTTTTTAATCTTTGTCAGGGTAGGTCTAATGTAGATTTTATTCTAGGATTAGTTTAGGCCACCATGAAGGTGCGGCCCTCTGGTCTCTCTAGTGAATGTTCTGAGAGGTCAGTGGGGACTCTTTACTCTGGTTAGTCTAAACTTGAATGCCCCCCAACACACACACACACACACACACACACACACACACACACACACATACACACACACCTGTGTTAGCTCTAGGAACTGTTTAGCTCAGAGGTCCTGAGTTGTTATTTGGCTTCGTGAAATTTCACTCTATACGCATGTAACTCAGCGTTCAGCTAAGACCCAAGACCAGCCCATATTTCTGGCGTTCTTTTACTGCATAGCTCCCTCCTCTGTGTGAGTCTGCTCTGCACATTCCAGGCCCTTTGGCCTCCCCAAACTCCTATGCGTGCCTCCTCAACAAATGAGACCGCTGTGTTTGCTTGGAACTGTACCCCCATCGTGGCTCCACAGACAGGAAAGTGGCTCCAAGCAGAAAGCCAGGGTGAGTGTAGGGCTCCCCTGCTTTCTTCCCTTCTCTGTGGTCTCAGTCCTGGACTGCCCATTGTCCAGTGTTTGACAACTGATGTTTCACGTACTCTGTCTGGGTGTCCGGTCACCCCGTTCAGCCCCTGTTATCCACCATGGGCAGAGCGTGACCCTGATCTTCCATAAATTTAAATCCTATCATGCTTAACTCTTGCTCAGGATGATCTCTGTCATTCTGAGCATAAAGACCACAGTCCACAGCACTTCCCCGGAAGTCTGGCCTGAACCGACCCCTGCCCACCCCTCCGCCCCTTTCCCTCTCTCCTTGTCGCCCCCGCAGATTTTGAAAATGCTGGTCCTCTGCCCAGAAGACGCTTCCTCCCTTCGCCACCTAGGTAACTGCTGCTCACTCTCTATCTCTCCGACCTACTGCCCTTCTCTTAGGGAAGACCCATTGGACTCCGTCTCCTGATGGGGACCGTTCCTCGCACCATATGCCTCCCCTTCAAAGAGCCTGTATTTTTCACAGAGTGAGACTGTGGCATGCCTGTCCCACAAGAATGCAAGTGCCACGAGGCGTGGACTTCTCTCTCCCCAGCCCTGACCAGATGCCAACCCCATGGTAGGCGCTCAGTCAGGAATACCAAAGAACGGGCCCATCACCTGTCCCTGTTCTGCCATCCCCCCTCACCTTAGCTCAGGCTCTCCCCATGTGTTGCTCGGGGAGCACAGTCTCCCTTGTGACGACCACCTGACCAGCACCCCGCCTACGGCCTCACACTGCAGCCGGCGGGCCTTCAGAAACACTCACTGTGCAGCTCCCCCGAGAAAAACACTCGTGGAATCTGTCTTTCCCTGACGGCTTCACTCATATACAGACTTTAACAAAACAAAGGAACAGAGGAAGAAAGAGACAAAAAACCAGACCCTTAAATACGGAGAACAAATTGGTGGTTCCCAGGTAGGAGGTGGCCGTGGGAGGGAGGGGAAAAGAGGTGAAGGAGACGAAGAACTCATTTATTGGGGCACCTGGGGGGCTCAGTTGGTTAAGTGTCCGACTTGGCTCAGGTCATGATCTCGCAGTTCGTGGGTTCGAGCCCCGCGTCGGGCTCTGTGCTGACAGCTCAGAGCCTGGAGCCTGTCTTCAGATTCTGTGTCTCCCTCTCTCTCTGACCCTCCCCACTCATGCTCTATCTCTCTCTGTCTCAAAAACTAAAATTTAAATTTAAAAAAACATTTAAAAAATTAAAAAAAGAACACATTTATCTTAATGAGCACCAAGGAACATATAGAATTATCGGATCACTGTATTGGACACCTGAAACTAATAGAACCCTGTCTGTTCATTATATTTGAATACAAAAATAATAATAATTAAAATGAAACACCTTGTGGAAACACGTCTGGGGGGAAGGGGGAGATAAAAAGAATCTGACCTTCCTAGACTCTCGGTCTTTTCCCATCCTATCCCACACTTGACCTCCAGCGACACAACACCGTGCTGGTGTCCGGGCTGTCCCTGCTGCACAAAACACAGACGCGTCTCTGAGGAGGTAGACATGTGCTGGCCAACCCGTGCCAGCTGGAGTCAGAGGGGACCAGAGAGGTCCTAGGGGTCAGAAGTTACTGCAAGGGAGCCCCTACCTTGGAGCCACCCCCAGGCGCGCATGCCCTGAGCTGATGGACTGTCGCTGGAGACAACCTCCCGTCAGTAAGACACCCGTGGACCCCCCTTGGCCCCCACAGGGGCTCCCTAGGGAGTTCTGGACCCCCTGGATCTGGCAGTGGGGTGCTGGGAGCCTGACTGTGCGGTGCACCAAAGTGAAAACGTGGCCACTCTCTCTAGTTATGAGCAAACGACTCTGGACCCAGACCTGCTTCTGGTCTCACTCTCAAGTCCCAACACCTCTTGTGGCCTCAGTGGGTTTGCCACTCCTCTTGCTTAGCAAAGCCCCTTAGAAGGTTGAGAGAGGGGGCGCCTGGGGGGCTCAGCAGGGCGAGCGTCTGACTCTCGGTTTCGGCTCGGGCCACGATCTCACGGTCCGTGGAATCGAGCCCTGCATCAGCCTCTGCGCTGAGCATGGAGCCTGCTTGGGACTCTCTCTCCCTCTCTCTCTGCTCCTCCCCTGCTCGTGTTCTCTCTCTCAAAAATAAAATAAATATTTAAAAAATTAAAAATAAAACAGGAAGGTGGTGAGAGGGAGCCCAGACCCAGCAGGCTCCCATCCAAGCCTGGAGCCGCGTCTCCTTGTTCCTGCTCCTCCTGAGACACACCCAGAACCAGCACACACGGTGCGGTGCGTCTCCCTCTAGGGCAGCGGCTTCCTCCTGGTCCGGGGCCCGGGGCCCTGGGCGGCCCCCCACCCCTCCCCGCTCGCACACCGAGAGCCGGTGGGTGTCGGGGGAGGGGGAGGGCAGCTCGCTTTGTGGTGACACAGGGACTTGCGGCAGTTTGAAGAGGTAGGGTTGGCTCGGCCGGTCTGACCGCACGGGGAGGCCAGATCCAGGGGGGTTTCAGCGAGCAGGGGAGAGGAGGGCTGTGGGCGAGCCAGCAGCAGCGCGGAGGCGAGGCTGCACACCCTCCCGGCTGGCTCTGCAGCCGTCCGACCGCTTTGGAAAAAGCAATCCAATAAAGTCAATATGACCCGTGGCAGGAGTTGACCTTCCTGGCCCTGGGGAAGGTTCCGGACGACCAGACAGGTTCCTGACAAATCGGAATTTCTCCTGCGCGCAGTGAGGGCAGGTTTGGGGGTAAGAAAGCCATAAACCACTGCGGTGTCTTCAAAACATGAGATAAGGCAGTCAAGCGACACCGGCCTTAGGCGGATGGGGGGGAGCCTGACCCTCTATTGCCTCCGAAGGGGGTGCAGGAGGCAAGGGAGTTACAGGGTGGGGGAGGGGCTGAAACCACAGCCGCTTGGAGTCTGGGAACTTTCCCTGGAAGCAAATGATAACTTAATGGGGCGAAAAACTGGAGTGGTTTTGAAATTCAAGCACCACGCCCCTCCCCCATCCTCCTCCCCCCTCCCCCCACCGGTGGGGCCAAGGGCACAGGCTCCAGCCACAGTCGCCGATGCTTGATTCAGCCCACAGTCAGATCGGCAGCTGCGGGACAGACAGGCCACGGGGAGACGGCGGAGGCCGATCTCCTGGAATGACGGCCGTGGCCAGCCACGTGGCCGTGACTCAGGTCCCATTTCTCCCTCTCCGCCTCTCGCCTTGGATCAGCTCCACGTAGGTGACACCAGAGTGATAGCCTGCCTGCCATTTGAAGGCACCGTGACATATAATAAGCCGCTCAAACCATAAGTCAACATTTATCTGTAGGGAGCCACATTCTGCACGTCCAGAGAGGCAAATGCTGCCGGCGCAAAGGACCTCGCAGATTTTCTGCCTCGGTGGTTCCACCCTCCCGCCGCCCCGCGCCGCTTTTGTTCTCTTCGCTGCCAGGCCTCGTGTTTGCAAAGATTGTGTCGCCCAAACTGCCTCCGTTAAGTAATAATTAATTTGTTTCCCAACTGTTTAATTAATCAAAGACATAAATAGTGGCGAGGGCCAAGACGCTGACACGTACTAAGCACCTACCACGCACCAGGCGCCGGCCAGAGGCTCCTCCTGGTGTCTCTCATTTTGTCCTCACACAACCCTCTGGGCGGGGACACGAGCCCTCTGTGAGGGCAGAGAAGCCCGTGGTCTCCTTGTCCAAAGTCACACAGGCGAAGCCAGGACTGGTCCTCGGGGCTGCCTCCCCACTCGCCACCCAGGGGCGCTACCGAGCCAGCGCCAGGCAGAGGAGAGGCAGCCTAAACACTGAAAATGCCTCCTGTGTTGGGTCCAGACCCTTTCCACCGCAAGTGACAGAAACCGACTCAAAGTGACCCAGGGAAAACAAAGGGGATAGGGACTGGCTGGCTCACACAGGTAGAGTCAAGGCGGCCCATCTGCAGGTGCAGCTAGATCCAGGAGCTCAGACCTGCGCACTCTCCCCTCCATCCAACCACATCCTGACTCTGCGTGGGTCTGCTTCTCCTTGCCCCTGGCGCGCATCTTCTCCTGCCCCAATGTCCCCACTACGTCCAGACTTAAATATACAACGGCCCCCTTGCTCTCCAAATTGCATCTCTCCCTTGACGTGGCTCCACGGGGCTCACTGACTCTCCTGTCCCTAGTTCTGATCCTCCTCACCTTCCCCCAGCCCAGGAAATAGGCCCCATCTAGCCAGCTGCTCAGGCCTGTTGGGAGAGCTCCATCACCCTCATTCTGCCAGTTTCCAATATCCAATATCTAATATCCAATAATGTCCAGTCCTGTAGAGACACTGCCGGCCCCACCTCCACAACAGACGCCCGACTGTCCTCTTCCCTCTAGCCCCTGATGACCGCCCCCCCCCACACTGTCTAAGACACCTGGTCCCTCGGTGACTGCCCAGCCCCTCCCTGGCCCCCAGCTTCTCTTCCGCCCCTAGTACCACCTCAACTCAGCAGCCAGAGCAAGATGTCAAAATGAGCCATGCTCAGCCTTTTATTGCACTTAAAATCAAACCTCCTTCCTGTGCCGTTTGGCCCTGGCCACCTCACCAGGGACTCTCTGGACCCTTCTCACCTTGCTAGGGAGCCCTCAGCACGCTGACATTTCTGTCTCTCAGAACACCTCAGCTCCTACCTGCCTCAGGGCCTTTGCACGGGTTGCCCCAACCCCTGCTCTCTCTTGTCTGGCTCCTTGTCTTTCATGTGACGGCTCCAATGTCGCCTCTTCAGGATGCCTTCCCAGGGCACCCCACCCAAAATTGTCCTCCCCTGAAGTCACCCTCCGGGGGACCCTTCAACTATTTATCGCCACGTGTAATTATCTTACTGAATTATCTGCTGGCTCATCGTCTTCCCCCAGTTAGACGGTGCCTGGCTGTCTGGCCAGCCTCTGCACCCAAGCTCAGGACCTGGCGCCCGCTACCTTAACTATCTGTTCAGTGTTGAGCAGATGGGTCTGTTGGGTGAACGTGTGACTTCTCCACGGAGGACCCAGGGTCTCGTCTCCTTCTGGAGGTGCATGGGGGTGTCGCCCACTCTGTTGCCCCCTCGTTAAATGTTCTGGAAAATCAGCATCCGGGACCTGGGCAGAAGGAGTGTGATGCTGGGCAATGCCTCCTTCCCGTGCCGGTGCGGCTGCAGGTGGGTGCTGCGGGCCGGTCCGAGGGTGCTGTGAGGACAAACACGTTTCAGCCTCTCTTCTAAATGGAACTCCGCGTCTCCGAAGCCAGCGCCAAAGGAAAGGCATCCCGACTAAATGAGGCCTCGTTAGAGACATTCTTGCCGGTAACGAGGCATCTGGACAGCAGCCTTTTATCAGCACTGCGGTCATGACTCAGCCAAGCAGAGACCTGAGGAAGGAGGGGTGGGCGGGCTGCCTCCCCCCGCCCCAGCCTGCCCACGCGTCTGGGCTCGGGCCCTGCATCCACTCTGGTCTCACCTGCCGGGGTCCCAGGCCCTCAGCTCCCATCTCTCCATGTCCAAATCCCTCCTCTAAGTGAAAACGCCACCTCCTCCACAGCCCTCAAGGATTCGCCTGAGGAGAGGGCCCTCTCCCTTCCTGAGCTTCTTCTTGTACTTAATCTCCCCAAGGATAGAAATCATTTTCTACCCATAAATCTGGTTACTTGTATACAAGAGACAGTTCGTATTAAACTAGAAGCTCCCTGAAGACATCTTATATCTACCAAAGCCCTAGTGGTGTGCCCAGGGTATGGTATGACCCATTTAGAGAATGTTTGTTGGCTGGATGCTGTTTGCTTGAATATACCAATGATGAGTGGGTGAGTGGGTGGTTGAGTGGGTAAGTTGGTGGGTGGATGGATAAATGGATGGATGGGTGGGTGGATGGGTAGATGGATGAATGGATGGATGAATGGATGAGTTAGTGGGTGGGTGGATGGATGGGTGGGTGGATGGGTGATAGATGGATGAATGGATGAGTTAGTGGGTGGGTGGATGGGTGGGTGGATAGGTGGGTGGGTGGGTGGATAGGTAGGTGGGTGAGTGGATGGGTGGATGGAGGTGTGGATGGGCGATGGACGGATGGATGAGTTGGTGGGTGGTGGATGGGTGGGTGGATGAGTTAGTGAATGGTGGACGGATGGGTGGATGGGTGGATGGGTGGATGGGTGGATGGGTGGATGGGTGGATGAATGTGCTGGTGGGTGGGTGGATGGAGGTGTGGATGCAGGGGTGGATGGGTGATGGATGGGTGGATGGGTGGGGGGTGAGTGGATGCGTGGGCAGTTGGGTGGCCGAGTGGATGAGTTGGTGGGTGATGGACGGGAGAAGATGGATGACTGGATGAATGGACAGACGACTACCTGACTAAGTGGTAGAGCAGATGACTGAATGGTCGCTCAGAAGAATGAAGGGCTGCTCGCTGCTATTTTGTAAAGTTATAATTGACGACAACAACAGTAACAGGGTAATAATGCCAGTTTACAACAATGTATCTCGAAGTGATTCCCACCAAATCCCTAGCCCAGAAGATGTACTTCAGAATAAGCAACCGTATTTAAATAGGTTTGCAAAACATTGCATATTATACCCGCTTCTGGTGCAGCCACGATGCCCATTAGCATGTAAGAGCCCCGAGGACCCCCGCGGCAAGGGGCGCGCTCAGGCCGGCTTACAGCCGTTGTGATGAGCCCGCTCACGGAGCGCCCCTCATCCAGGGGCTGTAAAGCTGGTTAACATTCCAAGCAGGTGAGTGGGATGGTGGCGACCCCGGGCTGGAGGCCGGGGACCAGGGAGCCGCCCGCCCCTGCCCACCCCCCTCACTCCTGCCCCCCGGCTGCTGGGGGCGGGGGACGGCTGTTGTCTCACTTTCCCGAGCTTTCGCGACCCAAAACTGAGTCATCCCACTTTATCTTCCCTTTGTTACATTGGCCAGCATTCAGATGGCTTGGGTGTAGCTATGATACAGCGCAATGATAAAATACTGTCTATTCTCCTTGGAACAAGAGGTCGTGAGGAATCTGATCATTTTTCCTGAAGAAATCATCTTACATTTCAAAGTGAAGGCTCTCCAACCTCTCTAGTGGCTACAGCATACGAAACCTTAAGACGCAGAGGCTCAGAGCCTGCGCGAGGAACCTGCCTGTCCCCCCACTCCCCGCACCCCGCAAAGTGGGGGGGAGGCAGTCCGTGACCCCCGCCCAGAGGCACTGGAGGGAGGGTCCTAACCAGCCCGCGGTGGCCCTGCCCCACCCCTTGCCCTGCCGCACGGACCTTGGGCCTATTTCTCAGATGCCCCAGTGGCTTGGCCCAGACCACCCTTTCCGTCTGGACCGCCTTCCCTCAGCGGTCTCCTCTAAAGCACGCCCGCTCTGCCCACCGTGGTCTGCTCCCCCTCGCCCCCCATGGAGCTTATTCCATTCTGGAGCCACTACACAGATGTGTCCACGGTGCTGCCCTCCTAGAACAGACCGTCATGATGACCAGGTCTACGTCTGTTGGATCTCACGTCATCACAGCATGAATTATTGTCCCTGGCACGGTGCTCGGTGCATAATAGGTGCTCAATAAAGATTCGCTGAACTGGTAACTACCTAAAAGTGGCATTTCTGGGCATAACGAGAGGACGATATTTTCAGAACGGAGCCACCATCACCTCCCCAACTCGGCCTGCGCACATCTCCCGCCGCGGTCACGCATGGGGCCGGAGAAAGCCATTGGAACATCGGCCTTGCCCCCCCTCTGTCCTTCCTTCGGGCTGACTGTGGATCCGGACATTCGCTCCTGAAAGACTTTACGTTTATCCTGAGAAAGAAAGTGCCCGTCGCCAGGGCCCGCGACGACAGGCCGGAGCAGAGCGCCCAGCGGTGGGCTCCCTCTGAGAGGCCCCTGCACGTGCCCACAGGCCACCGCCGTTACCCCGGAAAGGGGAAGTGTGCAGCGGGAGTCACGGCCTGTGGGTCTGCAGGCGCGGATGTCCCGGTTTGTGCCGCAGCCCTGCGCCCCACCCCACCCCTGCGCACTGAGTAACCTCCTTCTCGGAGAACGCTGCTCTGTAATTAGGCCCCGCCAGCAGGACCCAGCTGGGCCGGTTCAGAATTCTCTCTGCTCCTTCAAAGCTCTGGGGGCCCCCACCCTTCCTTAATCAGATAATGACAGAGGGAGGCAGGGTCACAACCTCGCCAGCAGAATCCTGTTCTGCCTGTGGCTTTGCTCTCACTCCTTCGAGAATCCATTTTCAACTTCCAGAAGAGGGTAAGGGCACAAAGCACAAAGATCCTCGAAGCGATGCTCAGTTCCCCGAGCCCCAGGAACTCCCATCCCGGGAAAGGCCACCTGCGCCACTCCGCCAAAGCCAGGCCGAACGGGGAGCTGGCCGGGTGCCGGGGTGGTCCTCCCAGCTGTCTCTTCTTCCTCTGCTGGCCCCGCCCCCTAAGCATCAGCTACTGGGCACGGTCTATGGTTCCCCGGATGCACGAACCCCAATCCCAGCTCCGAGCCCGTGTCCATACAGCTTCCATTCCCAGGAAGAGCGGACCCCTTTACTGAGATCAAGGACTCCTATGCATCCCTCAAAACCCAGCACCACCCTGTCCCCCTTCGAAGTGCCTTCCCTGACTGCCCCTGCAGGTTTGGGCGACCTTCTCCAGCCCCCATAGCCCAGCCCACACAGCCCACACTGTGTTCCAGCCCAGCCGAGTGGCAAACTTCCTACCACCCCCGCACCAGCCCACGTCTCAGGGCTCCTGACGGTCCCTGGTACAGTATGGGTACCGCCAGTTCCTACTTCTGGCTGAGCACCGCACTCGGAGTCCCAAGTCCTTGGTGGAAGCCCTGAATTTGGCCTGATTATCTCTGTGACTTCAGGGACGCTTTGTACTTCTTAGGCTCCCAAATTTCTCGCCAATAAAATGAGGGGCCATAACCCGCCTCACAGGACCGTGGTGAGGGTGGAGAGAAAGGAGGAGTGTGGAAGGAAGGGGAGCACCTTGACTTGTTTGGTTCTCCATAGATAAAGGGCTTGTTGTTACTGTTACCCCTGCCTGTCTTCCGTCTCCCCCTCCTCTCCTGTGGCCCACCACGAGCACACACACACACACACACACACACACACACGCACGCACGCACATGCACACGCACAGCCTCCTGCATCATACCCGCGGGGGCTGTGGGAAAACCTCCCCCACCCGGGCCACCCGGACAAACCCCGGCTGGGACCCCAGGGCCGCGTGGCCCTGCGAGGCGGGCTCCCGGCCTGGGGGCAGCCCCACTGGCGAGGGGCGCGGTGTCTGCCCCATCTCACTGCTCCGTTCGGACCCGATCGATCTCCCCAGCAAAACCTCCTGCAACAGCAAAACTCTGGCCAACGGATGGATGATGGAGGGATTAATCACGGCTGCCCCGTGCTCCCACGACATTCCCACCCACCCCTCGAAGTGCAGTTAATCCGCGAATGTGCAGAACGCCTCCCCCACCCCTCAGCCCCCTCAGTGATCACACGGGTGCTCAGACGCACCGCTCAAGTGTTGCCGTTTGGGGAAACCTTCTCGGGGGCCCGGCCAGCGCCTGCCAGGGACCCCCTCGCACACTCCTCCCATTGTCATGCAGTCTTGCTGGGCTTTCTGAGGACCTCTCTGTGCCTGGGTCTGGGTGCCTGGGGAGCGGGTGTGGGGCTTGGAGACCAGCCTCCCGGGGGAGGGGGGATCACAAAATCCAGGCGAAGGCAAACCCCATTTCTGGAACCGCAGAGCATTTGCGTTAAGAATGAAGGTCTCTGCAAAAGACTCAGAATGGAATATCTCGTTCTCCTTCTCCGATCCTCAGTTTCCCCATCTCTTAAATGGGGGTCACAATCCTCTAGCCTCTTGGGGTAACAGGAGCGTCTCTAAGTGAGGCTCCAGCAGGAGCCCCACCCCCTCCACAAGCAAATCCCCTTACTGTTACTATGCAGACAAATGCAAATTGATACATCTCCTGGGGAAAGCAGGAGCCCCAGAGGGGGAAAGAAAGGAATCATTTTATTTTCATGGATGAAATGCAGTAGCTTCGACTATTACCACGATTTTAAGTGGGGGTGGTGTAGGGATAAAGAGCTAAGGAAGCACTTGTCCCTTGGGGAATTTCCACAGCTCAACCTCCCACTGCAGTTGCTGGTGAATGTCACTGCCGTCAGGTTCCAGCAGGAGCAGGCGGCCCCCACCCTGGCCCGTCCTGCGGGGCAACATCCCACCCCCTGGACCGGTGAGGGACCTGAGGCTCAGAAAGGGCCCGCGGGGCGAGGAACCGAGTTCCGAACACAGGATACCGCACCCCTGAACCGCGGGGACGTGGTGCCGAGTGGACGAAGCCAGACACTAAAGGGACAACACCGTAGGATCCTGTTTATATGGGAAATGTCCCGAAGATGCAGGTCTAAAGAAACAGAAAGATCAGTGGCTGGTTAGGGCTGAAGGGAAACCGGGTGCAGGGGCGATAGTGAAAGGGTCCAGGGTTCCTTTCTGAGGTGACCAGACTGCTCCCAAATCGGCTGCTGTCCCGTCTGGGAGTGTATTAAAAGCCACGGACTTCGGCTCGTTACACGGGTGAATCGTACGGTGTGCGAGTTACAGCTAAATACAGATGTTTAAAAAGAAAGGCAGACAAGAAAGGGGGAGGCATTCGCTGGAGGCCACGCGTCCAGAAAGGCTTGGGGGTCTTTCCGGGTCCGCGACCAGAAGCCCCTCACCCTCCCACCCCACGTCCTGCCGGCAGCGCCGCCTCACAGACAGCGCCCGGCTCTGGGCACCCGGCGAACATCCCTCCAGGGGCAGCGCCCACCTACCCCGCGGCCGCCACCCCGCCAGAGCCCTGTTTTCACAAAGGCAAGCCGACCATCCATTTCCTGATCCCATAAACAGTCTGAGGATGGTACTTTCTGGAAGCCCCCCACCTCCACAAGCCCCTAGCTTATCTGATCGGGTACAGACAACTATAAATAAACAGTTACAGGCTGCCCTGTCTGGACGAGCCATTTTCCGAGATCATATGAACTTGCTTTGAAGCAGCAGCTTTTCACAGCCCGGTTGCCATGAGGCACTTGATTAAAAACCACCCATTTGCAGCTAAAATCCGACTCCGACCAAATCCAATTTTCGTATCTACTGCTTTTTTAGACATAATGATGAGGGCGTCGTTTCTGTTTCTATGGGGAAGAATGGATTCAAAGAGCTGTTTCTCTGTGTATTTTCTCTTGCTTAACAGGCAGGTGGACGGCCTGTGTTTAGGGCTGCTGTTTGCCACGGCCCTCGAGGCCTTCCACAGAGAACAAATATTTCTGCTTTGTTAGAGCGCACGGACGTTCTCGGCAATGTTGATTAGCGCTTGGGGCTCATCCGACCAAGGTCAGGGGCCTGTACGCCCCCAAACTGGGCCCATTAGCTTCTCTTAGAGGTAAAGCTACTGCCTCAGCCCCCACGCCAACCTCTCTCTGACTAGCATGTTACTGACCATGCGGGAGACAGAATGGGAGACACAGGTGGGCGGAAAATGGTCTGCGCTAGGCAAAAACAAACAACATCCCCTTTCAGAACGGGGCCTCGGCAGGACCCGTACGTCACGCAAGCTTTTTGGAACCCGGAGACAAAAGGCATGACAGTGGGAGGGGGATTCAAGCCCACCAGCAGGGAGGACTTGATTCCTTGGTTGTGCCGTGGTGGCTAAGTCTCTGTGACCTCCCACCGCTTCGCCTCCAGTGAGGCTCAGGGGGTCGTAGGGGACCAAAACAAGCTACTGTGTGCAAAGCACTCGACACGGAGCTCGGGAAGGACGGTACGCCCAATCCAGAGAGGCCATGATGACAATAATGAGTGACACATGCTCAAGATGGCCTCCGTCGACCGCCTGTCTTTTCGACTGTTTTTCCCTAAATTGTCATTTGTTTTCATCATTTGCAATGAAACAGATTGGTTCCGATTTGAGTTGGAAGCTGTTTCTCAGCCCAGCCTTCTGTTTATCACACAAACACTCCTGACCCTTCTCCCCCATCGCCTGGATTTGAACACACGTGCAGTCAGTCATCTGACAGATACCTGCAGAGACCTACTGTGTGCCAAGCCCTCCCAGGGAAGCTCCAATGAGCAGACTATGCCCCAGGCGTATGTATCTCCTTGAGGAATCGAAAACAAATGTGGGTCATGGATGCGGTCTGACCAGACACAGAGCAGGGCCACGGGGAAAGGGGGCTGTCCCTGCACTCGGTGGGAAGGAGGAAGGGCAGGGTCTCTGGGGGGAGCAAGGTTTTAAAATCTGGAGAAGAGACAGGACAGGGATGGTGGGTGGGGGTGGGGGGAAAGAAGCATGAAAGGAAGAATGTCCAGTAATAAGAAGTCCAGTGAGTGGGGCTGGAGCTCAGAAGAGAAATGAGCTTGTTCATCAGAGATCTGGAGGTCACCCTGGTGGGCACATCGTTGGGGAGGGGTGGGGAGGGGGGCGGCGCTGGGAAGAGCCAGGAGGGTGCTGGGAAGAGGGTCAGGTGGAGCGGGGGCGGGGGGGGGCCCTGGGGGGCTCAGCCGGTTAAGCGTCCGACTTCGGCTCAGGTCATGATCTCACAGTTTGTGGGTTCGAGCCCCGCGTCGGGCTCTGTGCTGACAGCTCAGAGCCTGGAGCCTGCTTCATGTCTCCCTCTCTCTCTGCCCCTCCCCTGCTTGCTCTATGTCTCTCAAAATAAAATAAAAATATAACTTAAAAAAAAAAAGAGGGGCAGGTGGGGCGCAGGGGAGGAGGCCTCACGGGAGGAAAGTAAAAGGAAGCTTCCTTCCCAGAGGACTAGGGAATCCCCCCTGCAGGCTCTCTTCCGTTCACTGATTCACTGCTCGCTCACTTTGCATCCCTACGGAGCCCCCTGTTTCTCCCTACCCTCATGGAGCGAACCAGCCGCAGCCCCGGGACGGGCTTCCCTGGGAGGGCCTCCTCGGACTTCGCATGTGGAGGGATATGGCCCACCACTTAAAAACATTAAAACATGTTGTCATCAGGCCGACCTGAAACTCTCATCTCTGCCAACAACTTCAAAATAGAGATTAAAGGCTGATCTTAAGACTTAAAGGCACCTGGTGGATGGCTTTGGGGTGTGGGGGAGCCTGATCCTGCAGAATTAATAGTAACAGCGCTTCTAGAGACCGCTTGTAACAACAGCACTCGCCAGAGACACGCGCTGTCCCGAGGTCTCTGGGTGATAAAGTGGATGGAAATAGCTTATTTCCATCCCCAAATTCACTCACAGAGAGCAGTTAGCCAGGGCAGATCATGGGTAATGATGCTCCGTTGTCTGTGAATTAATTTCTGGACAGTGCCGCCAGGAGCTAATGCATTTTTCAGCGAAGAGGCGTGTCGAGAAATCTCGATGCTCGTGCGGATTGGTTAATCCCTGTATGTACGTCGTCTCGGTGGGGTGAGGGGCCAGCCGGAATGTCCCCTGGGGTTAATGGGCATTTTGGAAAATGTAAGGACGCGGGCTTGGCAGGGCGAAGATACATAAGCCATCTATTTCAACCCTGGGGCTGGGACTCTGCCCGCCGTCAGGACTGCTGAATCGCCGGTTGACCGTTTCGGAATTAAAAATGCATCTACTTTCTGATTAGCAGAGTTCAGCTTCTTTTGTGAAACTTCTCCGACAGTTTTATTCCCTGGCTACCTCCACATTTATTCTCAAATCTCTCCTCTGAGGAGAGGCTGGTGTCAGGGCAGAATTGATGTGGCAGCTTAGTGCTAACGTGATTTATCGACAGCAGTACGCGATAGTATACAAATTTGGCTTATCATTTTGATGTATTGGCCATACCTGATGATAAGGTATGCATTACTATAAAAATAAACTCATTGTGGCTCCTGAATGCCTTTTTATTTTTTCTTTTTGGCTGCACAGCATACCCGGGAAATGATTAATAAGATGTTTCATTTAAGTACCGAGCAATCTAGAAACGGAGCGGAGGCACCGGCGCCCTGATGCAGGAAAGCTTGAAATTAACAGGCAGCCATAGAAAGTATAAGATTAATTTCATTTTCTTTTCTTATCTTACGCTCTTTTTTATGTCTTTCTCCATGTAAAAGGGAGATTAATTAATCCAGGAACGATCTCTTTGTTGGCAATTTTATATTATGTTTGACTACTTAATAGAAATCCGAACTCTCACGAGCTGCCATGCGGAAAGCACATCCACAGGACAGAAGTCGTTTGTGAGCAGAGACAGCAGATTTCACGGCTACTGTCAGAAGCCAGGGCTGGGAGAGTAAAGCAAACGCCTCGAGGCATTCATTCATTCACAGATTCATTCATTCTACCAACGGTCCCTGCCACCTGCCCCCGGGCCGCCCTCCCACCGCCCCTCTGGCGGAGAAAACCTTTGGGCCGCACCTGACCAAGTTCGTAGGATGATTTGGAACCGATCTGAAATTCAATTCCGTTCGGTAAATATTTATGGAGCAGCGGCCATATGTTCAACACCAGCCTGGCTGTGTGGGGAATAGCAAAAGGGGCAGGACACGGGGGCTGTCTCCGCGGGTCCCGCATCTAATTGGGGAGATGAGACACACACACACAATACAAGGCAATTATGGTAATAGCGCACATTCAGACACCACAATGCTGTTTACCCACATTTTCATGTCACTCCCGCACGCATTTCTGGAGCCTCTCAACAACTCGGGGAGGGGAGGCAGGGCAGCTATGATGAGTCTCATTTTGCAAATGAGGGATCAGAGGCTCAGCCGGGTGGGGAGGCCGGCCTCGGCTCACCCCACCCTAAACGACAGTGGCCGGCCGCCAGCCGGGTCGTTGACCATTCCATGGTGTGTTTCAGCTAATCAACTGCACTGATTAAACGACCAAAGAGGGGGGACCGAAGGTTTGCTGGTGGGGCTCTGGCACCCCTCAGCCACCCTGGTAGGGAGAAGCTGACCTCATCTGCGGGGTGGGGGGGGTGGGATTGGGGACGTCCATCTTGCTTTGGAACCCTGCCCCAATTTCCACCAAATACCCTGACGGCAGCACTGAAGGCGGGCCCCCTTCTCTGCGGCACCCTCCCGCTCACACCCTGCCCGACCCAGCAGGAGACCAGGCCGCCAGGAGACAAGGGTCCAGGGAACAGGTGGCCAGTCCAAGCACTGGATGTGAGAATTGGTGCTGAGCCCTCCCTCTACCATCAGAGGCGGGCATCAGTGGTAGGGTGCCCTGTCAGCAAGGGCACAGAAGATGCCAGAAGCCAGGTCTCCCCAGGATGCTGGTGCGGGCACGGTGAGGGAACAGTCCGTAGAGACTTCTGGGCAAGCGCCTGAATGCGGGAGCCCGGCCACCCTGGTCCCTGGAGGCTGCCTGCAGACACACAGCCTGTCTTTGCTCGGTCTCTCCTGCCTCTCACTCTGAGTGAGAAGGACAGATGAAATCAGTCCTACTCAGGCCCATTAACCACATGGATCGATAGCAAGGAATAAAGTTTGGATTTTTCAAAAATCTTCGCAGCAGACGGCCCCGGGAGACCAACTGCAAGCTAAAATATGACAAGATTCCTAATTAAATATAATTAAATAAGCATTAAGAGAGAGACTGATGCTCTCCTCCACACATTATGCCACTATGTGCCCAAAGAATACAAAACTGAGGATGTCATTCTCTGGAGAAACACACACACATGCGCGCGCGCACACACACACACACACACACACAGATGATACAGCCCAACCCCCAACCCAGCTGCAGGAACTGAGAACAGAGGTGTTTATGAATTCAACCAGGGCCAGCCAGGGATGGAGGGCCCAGGACACAAAGCTGGCCAAGAAGAATGGACCCCCACTCGAGTCCCGTTCAGAGGCGATGCTGTTAGCAGCTAAAAGGCCCTGCCATGTGCATGCTGTGTGACCTTGGGCAGGTAGCTCCACCCCTCTGTGCCTCTGTTCTCCCAGCGACAAGCACCACGCAACAGAAATAAAATGCTGAAACACATCTGTTATCTTTTTGTTTTCTAGCAGTCAAATTGTTATACAGGAAAAACAAGAGTACCTTGTAAAAAGAAGACAATTTAATAATATAGTTAATGTAACCCAGTGTGTCCAAAGGAGTATCATTCCACGTTCCAGCATGGAATCAATATAGAAAATTATTAAGTAAACAGTTCCCCCCGTTTTTATTTTGCCCTAAGTCTGATTCTGGTGCGGTTTTCACTCCCAGCTCCTCTCAGTGTGGACCAACCAACACACATAGGGTTCAAGAGCCGCATGCAGAAGGGGCGTCTGGGAGGCTCGGCTGGTTGAGCGTCTGACTTCGGCTCAGGTCATGATCTCGCGGTTCGTGGGTTCAAGTCCCGCGTCGGGCTCTGTGCTGACAGCTCGGAGCCTGGAGCTGCTTCCGATTCTGTGTCTCCCTCTCCTTCTCCCCACTTGCACTCTGTCTCTCTCTCTCTCTCTCTCAGAAATAAATAAACATTAAAAAAATAATTCAAAACAAAGCTGCACACGGTGAGTGGCTGCCGACTCGGACGTCACAGGCCCAGAGGACGGGCCCAAGAATCAAGTCAAACCCATTGTCTCGAGTTTTAAAATAAACAAAGCATGAAAGGCACCGAGCAGCCCCCCCCCCCCCCGCCTGTCATTAGTGCCCAGTAAACATCACCTAAGACTTATCGGAAAATCCTTGTCCCCACGGTTTGTCCTGACAGGCCTAGGATTCATGACTCCTGTTTATGAAATGTTCTCTTTCAAATCCCTTCCACAAAAACAACCCTGGACACCGCCGCGGCGGGATTTCTTTAGTCTCTGGGGTAAAGCTGTTGAAAACAAATTGTAGCTTCTGGGCTTCTCCCTTAAACCAGTTGTTGGATCCCGAGATTAAAATTCAAATTCTGTTATAAACGGCCTCGCTCCACCTGGGGTCTGGAAGCCAGGCAATGTAATCCCCTCTCCCGGGCATGCACGGATGAAAATCCGCCTCCCTCCATCACCCAAAGCTCTAAGTCAGCTGCGATCCCGGGCCTGACGCGGGAGGCGCGCCGGGCCCTGTCTAGGCCCCCTCCGTTCCAGGGCCAGTGTTCCTTAAAGCCTGTTCTTACCCAGCAATCCAAATGAAAATAGCGCTATTGATCACAAAGGCATCAATAACGTCAGCCCTAAGGCTGCTCGTGCACATTTTATATCTTTAAATATTACCATAAGCGTCCAGGGGACCCACCACCCCTGGTCTGGTCCCACACGTCCGAGAGCACCTCAGCACAATTAAGAATTGTGAGGTCCCCTTTTGGTAAAGAAAAGAAAGGAAAGAAGGAAGAAAGGAAGGAAGGAAGGAAGAAAAAGGAGAAAAAACAAAACACCAGCTAGTCCCATTTTGGGCTCCGTGTTCCAACGCGTCAGGAAATGCTGCCCAATTACGCCTAATTTCTCACTGGTTTTCTGACTGCTTCGCATCTCGGCAATTACACGTCATTTGCTGTAACAGAGAGAAGTAAAATTCCCAGCTGGTAGGCAATTTCCCCATGATTAAAGCATAGGGCTGATCAGAAAGTTGACGTCCAATAAATTAATCAAGAAATAAGGAACGAACACCCATGTTTGAAGTTTGCAAATTGCACATGTGTATTGCCAGATGTTTTGACTTAATTTTTAACCACCATAAAAAAAAAAAAAACTAAGAAAAAGAAAACCGGGAGTTACCCCAGATGGCAGGCAAGCCTCCCTCGCCCACCCCTAACAGCACAGCGACGGCCCAGCAGCCTCTGGAACCTTCTCACCTCCGCCGAGGGCAAGGCTCTCTCCTCCCAGCCCTACGCGCCGGCCTTCGCTGGGCCCGAGCAAGTGCGCGCAACGTGGAGAAAAATTATCGGCTCCGAAATTCAACCTGAAAGCAGCAAAATCAAAATTAATAAATGCTTCATTAAATGCCTGCCAATTGCAGCAGCGAGGCCTCCTTGCCGCGTGTGATGTAGTAGTCATAAAAACTTCATTACATTTGAGAAAACAGTTGTAAGAATTCCTAAGGATGCTATTGGTTGTACGGGGAAATCACAGGTAATTGCCACTTTGATGAATTACCCACCGCCAGATAATTTAAGAAGCAAAATCATTAAACTCCTTTCAAATATTTTTACTGCAAATAAATTATAGCTAAAGTAAAGTGTGGGTGTGTTTTAATTTGTCTGAGGTGGTGGGGACCGAGGTCTCCCCAGGGGAGGAGGCTGCCTGGAGCTTGCACAGGGCTTGCGAGCCGAGCCAGCACCCCGCGCGGTGCCCCGGTGTGGGGGGCGTGCTCCCCCGCACCCGGAACAGCTTAGGTAGCACTGAGCACCGTTGAGGACCCAGAGGCCAGCTCCACACGGCCCGTCTCCGTCACCTTTGACGCGTGGTCCTGTTTCGAGGGCTTGTCTCCCCTCCCCCACCCGCAGCCCAGCGCGGGAACGAGCCCCCGCTCCGGCTGGATCCTGCATGCCTGCGGCTAAGGGTGCAAGCTGGCAATTACATGCTCGCTTAGGCAGTGACACTTCCCAGCAGCGCCGGGGAGCTGATTAACCGCCTGGTCTGCAGGCACGACTCCAGTGGGCACCTGGGAGGCAGGTTGCAGGGACTGGCGGAGCGCCTGCCCAGACAGACGTGTGCACAAGACAGAAAGACGCCCTCTGGGTAGAACAGCTCCGCTGTCTGCAGTCCACAGCCTCGCTCAGCCAGCCAGAGGTCTGGAGGCTTCTGGCCCACCCTGTTGACATGGAGGGACGTGTTGGGACAGGCTTGAGGGGGCGCATGGGACGCACGGCTCCACGAGCTGCTCCCAGAGTGATTATTTCACCCCTGGGGTCATTTGGCGACGTCTGAAGACACGTGGGTGTCACGGCCGGGCCGGGGGGCCGCTGGCAGCATCTAGAAGGCCGAGGCCAGGGAGGCTGCTAAACGCCCTACAAGGACAGGGTGACCCCACAGCCCTGGACGATGCGGCCCCTGACGTCGGCTGGCACCGCAGTCCAGTAGCCCTGCCCGAGAGCACCGTTCACACCAAAGCCCCCCGCCTCTCAGAGGGTCTTTCCTGCGGACCGTTCACCCCTCAGAGGACAGGGAACCACAGCTTGAGGGGGCCTCACGGATCCCCAGCAGACAATATACCCAGATCCCCAGGCTGGGGAGGGGAACTGTGTGGGGTCTTGCCGGCTGCAGAAAACCCACTGTTTTGGCAGCTGTTGCGACTGGACGTATTTTTGATGGAGTCAGACCCAGATGAGGGCGTGAATCACCAACTTCCAAGAAGAAAGAGCTCTCCGTTTCTGAGCCATAAATTAAGGAGCGGGCTTCTCCGCGCCATCGTAGCCCCTTCCCCCCGCCCCCCCCAGGGACCCCACGCCAGTCCTCTGTGAGCTGCGTGCTCACAGTACATTTCCCGTTTCGGGGCAGTTTGTCCTGTCTGGGGCTGGTTTTAGATTTTTTCTTTCAAATAAAATAACATCAGAAGAGATTAATCATGGCCCGAAATTGAATGGGATGAAGCTGCGTGCTGTCGTGACCTTATAATTTTCATCATGATTGCCGGCCCAGTCTCCGAGGAAGGCTGGCCCGGGGGTGGGTGGCGATGTTTCCCAAGTGGCCCTCAGCTCTGAACCCCACGCACTGCGGCGACTCTGACAGCTTCTCGGATTTATGAATTAAGTGGCGACCTCATAAGTATCAGTCCAGAGCCTCACAATGGAAACACTGATAATAAATGCTTCTCATCAGCCCCTGTGCCATCAGATATAATTTGGGGGCTGTTGGTGGAATTACCTTCTGCTGGCAAAGGTAGGTGAAAAACAGTGACTTATTCCTGTGCTGCTGTGAGCAGGGTAGATATTAACTCTATTTTCCAAGAGATGAAACCAAGACAGGAAGGTCAGACAAGGCCTGCCCCGTTCCACAGGGCGCCAGTCCCGGGTGGAAATGAGGACCCCAATGTTATGGGCACCAAATAAGAGATAAAACCTTCATCCACATGATAAATTACAGTTTGAAAACTCCCCGCGTCAGTGCTGAGGCATGAGAGCACACACAGCCCCTGATTCGAATGAAAATCAGGACACAGAGAGACCGGAAAGGGCTGACTTGGAGAGGGGGGGGGGGGAAGGGTCTTCGGGCAGAAGGTGGACGTGAGGGTGTGCGACCCACCCCCTCCCCCGGGTGAACATCTCCCCACCCGCACGAGGCCTCCTCCCTCCTTCCAAACCCCAGCCCTAGAAACAGGAGACTCCGAGAAGCCAGCGTCCTGGAAGCGGAACCCAGGCGGCTCATTCCAGAGCCCCCAGCTCGGCTACAGGAGCGGGGAGGGACCCAAGCCTGATGATCATTAACTGTGGGGAGAAGAGCGCTGAAAAATGACCCCTTGCTTTTGCTTTCATAACTTTTCAGGAAACGCGGCCCAATTATCCTCTCTCTTTCCTCGCTTAAAAGTTGACCTGAAATTAATTTTTTTTTAACGAGCTGGTTATCAAAGAAAACTATAATGCCTAGCCACTGGGTAATTCCTTCTTGATTAAAGACGGAGGCTGTTGCTAAAATTGATGCCTGCTAAGCTCTAGCGAGTGAAGACTTGTGTCTGACGTTCATTTAGGACTCTGGGTTTTCCAGGCAGGGAGGAACGTCTTGTCAGAAAGTGGAGCAAAGCAAACCAAAGTGGACCGGGAGAGGGCGGTGCCGTGGATGGGGGTCAGGGAAGAGGGTGGGACCTGCCGGAATTAATTCACTCTTTTCCTAGTAATAGCCGCTCAGCGTTACCTGGAAGGCCCTCAGTCTACGAGGCTCAGAGGAGGTGGCCCTGCTGCCTTCCCTCCCTCCAAGGAAGGACACACAACCCAGCCTGGCTCTTCACTCTCAGATTTCCTGCTCCAATTATTGGGAATGGGGTGCTGTCTTTTTAAGAGAGTTGTGAAACTCGCAGGGTGCAAGCCTGGTACCACTGAAAATCATCACGGACACCAAAAGAGAGAGCCTTCTGAGAACAGAGCCACTATTCCTCACTCTGAAGGAATCCAGGACCTGAGGACAAGCCAGGGCTGTCACATACAGTTGCGCAGGGTGTGCACTGCACAAGGTCTTCTGGCTGAAGGCGCAAGTGGGGGCTGAAAGCTAGTGCACACGCTGCTCACCTAGCCACATGCCTGGAGGGGCACATCTTTCCAACTTGCTCAAAGGCATGAGCGGCTAGCCGAGGGAGTAACCGGGAGGGCTATGACTGCTCAGAGGGGGTACCTTCTTCAAATTCACAGAAAAACACCACATACGCTAGTGTTGGCCTGAATACAACTGGATCTGTATTCTGACCTTAAAATCCTCCACTAAGGAGGCCAATATATTGTTGACTGATTGCTTAAGCCAGCCAGAGCCGGGTATTTATCACATGCAGCAGAAGAGGTGAGGTGGGGATCAGGAATGAGCAGTGGTGGCACCTTCAAAAATAAAAGGAGGGAGTGACAGGAGGTCCTCTCCGGAGGAGCATCGCCCAGTGAGGAGATGGACCAGTCCAAAGGGAGTCTCTCTCTCTCTCTCTCTCTCTCGGCAAAGTCTAGAGATTCTGTCAAAGGGCATTGAGAGAAACGAGACTTTTTCGAATGGACCTTGTTTTATATTTTTAGCTTTAAAGCAATGAGATCGTTTGCATAATTATAAAACAAGGACATTTTAGATGAAAAAGCAAACAATTTAAGTGAAAGTAAAGGCAAATCAGCAGGACCTGCATGAACCTGTTCGTCAAGTTGGTGATTTATGATAGGGGCCAGCAAAACAGGACCCGCACGCTGGCCCAATCCAGCCTTGCCGCCTGTTTTTATACATAAAGTTTTATCAGATCACAGCCCGGTCACCTCGTTTCCATTTTGGCTGGCCAACTGCTCTGTGGTACAAGGGGGGAGCCGAGCCATTGCTGTAGAGACTGGAGACCGAGCGGCCCACAAAGCTGGCAATGCTTACTCTTTGGATGTACATCCTGAGGGACAAAAAGAACTATAAGGAAGTCCTAAACTGCTTTTAGGAATAATAATATTGTTAGTAATATCACTGGCCTCGTTATTTTGAGACACACATGTGCGCGCGCACACGCACACACACACACAGAGCCAATAAGTAATTATTGTAATATTGTCAGTCTAAGAGAAAACTACAAATATTAAACGAAAGTAATCAAGGAGAAATCTCGTCAACTTAACCTTGACATGAAAGCATCAGACCCCATGCTGTCTTTCCCTCGTTCCTATCTCCTGGCTCTGTCCACAGAAACCGCCTAGAAACGATGACGAGTCTGGTGGCACTGAGCACCCACACCACGCAGGCTGTGGTCTCTAAACACGAATTTCCCCGATAGGGAACCAGGGGTCCTCGGAGAAATGTCTGGTTCCAAGGCTGAAACGAGACATTTACAGCACGGGCCTGAACCATCTTGTCACCCCAGGAAGCAAGAAAGCCATCAGACTCCTCCTGCGGGAGAGGGCATCAAAAGAAAACAACTTCCAGAGGCTCCCACTGGCCAAGGGCGGGACAGCGGCGGCATCAAGCAGGATAATCGCTGTGATTGATTGAAGCACATCAAATACGGGGAAATCAGGAGCTCATAACGATTCTTGAATTAAAACAAAGCAAACGGTCGCGAGGGATGTAACTCACAATTCTGAAAACTGGTAAATAAAGACATAGGTTCAAGCATTTATTTATCCTGTCTTTCCTCCACCAGCGACGGCTCAGGGTAACTGGATGGTAAATGAAGAAATCTTTTTCTTTATGGAAGAGCTCCAGCTAATAAATGCAGAATGAATAACACAATTGGAATACAGCCATTCTGCAGTCCCTGCGGATCGGATGGACGTCAGTAATGATCACCACCGGCTGAGAAGCCCGTGCTGCGAGAGGCTAACGGTGCACTTGTTAGAGGACAGGCCAGGCTGATGGCGCCTGATGCCCCCGATCAATCCTAACATCACCGGAAGGCAGACAGGCAGGTGTCACACGCCTCCTGGTGCAGGGCAGTGGGAAGTTCACCACACATCCCCCGACACACCCTTGTCAAGAAAGCCAATGAGTCTCACCGAACGTCTAGATCTAACCGAAAGCTAACTGCTTTTGCAGAAAGCACAGGGAATGCAAGAGCATGTCCAACACCACGCATAGGGCCTCGGCCAGACCCAGCCTATGGCACCTGCCACAGGACAAGTGACGTGGTTTTCAACAACAAGAACTGAGAGCAAGAAATAAAAAAGAGGAGAGAGACTCACTAAAGATTTTTGAAACAGACCAAACAATGCTGTGTACAGATCTTGTTTAGATCTTAATTTGAACACAACACTGTAAAAAAAAAAAAAAACCTTTATGGACCGTTGACTAGATATCTATGTGACATTACGAAACCATTGCTCATTTTGCAAGAACTGCAGTGACATTACGTTATATTTACAAAGTCCTTATCTTTTAGAGATGCGTAGTAAATTATTCTTGAATGAAATGGTATCAGGTGTTGCATTTCCTCTAAAAGAGTTGGCGGGGAGGGGATGGGGGAGTTAGAGAAAACAAGATTGGCAGGTTGATGACTACTGAAGCTGGATGAGGAGCGCATGAGGATTTACTAATACGATTCTCTCTACTTTTTTATAGATCCGAACATTTCGGCAATAAAGAGCTAAAGAAAAAAAAAAGAGTTAAAGGTATCTAACACAGCAGGATGAAGGACCCAGAATCTATTCCACTTTCCTCAATGCACCTCAATAACTGAGGGTACAGATTCTAAACTCCGCACAGAAGGGACTGAAAACTCAATTTTCTACAGGGAGCAAATAACAGAAACAGAAAGAGACCAGGAACAATTCAGACAGACCCTTGCCTTTGTGGAACTCACAAAGGAGTGTGGAGTTACACAAACACACAACTACACGCTGAGGTGTGGTTTGGAAAGGAAGGCACAGGATCAGAGCACGCACCTGAGTGGCCCGACCTGGTTCAGGGGCCAGGCGAGGTGCTGTTAGCCTCCGCCGCCTCTCTCCAAACATTCCAGTTCTCTCCTCTCCCGAACACAGGGCAGGACGGAACTGCCCGGCCCCCTGTGCCTGGAGTGGCCACGTGACTAATTCTGGCCAATGAGGAGAGAGGGGAAGGGCAGGAGGGTCATTTCTAGGCCAACCACTCACCTTCGGCTGTGAGACTTGCTAGAGCCTTCTCTTCCCTGTGCCTCGATGCCCGGTTACATCCCAGGCCCCGGCCGAGCCACAGGGCCAGGCCCTGGAACAAGGCTGCGAGAAGTTGAGAGCAGAGCCCCCGACCAACCCACAAAGGACATGCAGTCCGAGTGGGAGATAACTCTGTATTGTTTCAGGCCACCGAGTGCTTTCGGTGGTTTGCTACTGTACTTAAGCTTCCTTGAGCTGGTGCTGATACAGGGGGCTTCTCTGAGGATGGGAAGAAAAGGACATTTCAGAAAGCAGAACATCAGCTGATCGACGGTGATAACAAATATTCACATCCCCTTACAACAAGTGAAGTACTGTTCTAAGCTCTCCTGCCCATCACCTCCTCACAGCAACTCGATGAGGGGGAACGATTGTCATTGTCATCCCTGTGCACACGAGGGATGTGACCCTGAGACCCGAGACCCGAGGCAGGCCAGCACGAAAGTCTCCGCCCTTGGTCTCCAAGTAACTCTGCCTTCCGTGGGGTTCTTGAGTGGAGGCGGCAGAGTATTTAAGAGAGTCCGGTGCAGCTGAAGGAGAAAGACCAGAACACGGAGGGCCCTTCCACATGCTAAAAGAAAGGAGAGGCCATGGAAATGACATGGTCAGATTTCTCTTGAGTGCTGAACCACATACAGATGACAAAGGAAACATCCAGACGAAGAATGATTACAAGTTAAGGAGAAAACACAAATAACTTGATACAAAAATGGGCAAAAGACTTGAACAGGCACTTCCTAAAAAGATATCCAAATGGCCGATAAGCACATGAAAAGAAACTCAACCTATTGAGCCATCAGGGAAATGCAAATTAAAATCACAGTAAAGTTCTCTGCCCACCCGGAGAATGGCAAACTAAAGAAACAAAATAAAACAGACACAAAACTGCTGGACAGCAGTAAGTATTTCACGGGCATAGACAAGCTAGAACTCTTGTACCTGCTGCAGAAGGGTAGCCGAGGACCGCTGTTCTGGCAACTGTTTGGCAATGTATACAAAAACATACCACAGCCTCTAACACAGCAAGATCAACCTCTGCCCAATGGCGATGACATTGTACAAGAACGTTCATATTAGGGTTGGTGGTAGGAGCAAAATGGAAACAATCTATCATCAAGCTAATGGATGGATGAATTAGAGCGTTCATCAAGAGAATACTGTCCAGCAAAGACAAGGACAGAACCAGAACTACACACACGGCATGCTTGAGTCTCATCTTAAAAAATGTTATGTAAGTGGCGCCTCATTGATTCAGTCGGTTAAGCGTCTGACTTCGGCTCAGGTCATGATCTCACAGTTCATGAGTTCAAGCCTCATGTTGGGCTCTCTGCTGACAGCACAGAGCCTGCTTCAGACTCTCTGTCCCCCTCTCTCTCTGCCCCTACCCTGCTCTCTCTCTCTCTCTGCAAAATAAAATAAAATAAAATAAAATGTTTAATTTGATAAAAAGGAGCCAGATGCAAAAGAACAGAGTCTGAATTACTGCATTTTAAAAAAAAAGCCCGAGGGGCGCCTGGGTAGCTCCGTCGGTTGAGCATCCGACTTCAGCTCAGGTCATGATCTCACGGTTCATGGGTTTGAGCCCCGCGTCGGGCTCTGTGCTGACAGCTCAGAGCCTGGAGCCTCCTTCAGATTCTGTGTCTCCCTCTCTCTCTGCCCCTCCCCTGCTCACACACTCTCTCTCTCTCTCTCTCAAAATTAAGTAAAACATTAAAAAAATTTTTTTTAAATAAAATTTTAAAAAAGCCCAAAAGCAGGCAAAATGAAACAATAGAGCTACATTTCAAGACAGTGGGTCTCTCTGGGGGACAGAGGGGGGACAGTTTCTAAGACAGAGCAAGGTGACCTCATGATCCGGGTTGAGGTTCCACAGAGGACCACCGCCTGCTTACTCCGTGGACCCCTCTTCTGTATGATGCTACCGTTTCAGTCCGGGGAAAGGAAACTTACTTTGGCTTCGGTGGGAGGTGGAATGAGGGCGGGGCCACGCAGGCGTGGGAAGGACAGTGAGACCACTCAGTAAGGCTGTGGCTCTTGTGAAGAAGGGAGGGCAGCGGAGGCTGCAGGGAGGCGGCAGGAAGGGATCAGGCGGATCACGGATGCAGACTGAATAGACGGACCCTGCGGGGGACCAGCCCACGCACCCCAGTCGGAAGGTCCCGAGTAGGGGGTTGGTGTCGGCACAGTATCTCTAGGAAAGAAGACAGACAACTACAGACAAGACAGACAACGGGCATGGTGGAAAAGCCACGTTTTACTTAGATGCCCAGGGTCTTATATACCATGGGTGATTACATCATTTCTTTAATGGTTACATAGTTCAAGGTCTTTGAAGTGAAGACAAGCTCGGGGAAAGGGTCACGTTTAACAGGACAGGTGTAAATATCAGGAATTATCAAGTCACTGCAGGAGAGGGATTCCCTAATAATAGTCTGGCTCCAAGCAGAAGATGAGCCTGAAGAATTCTATGAGGAGATTTACATTTCTTAAGGCCCCTCATCAGTTATGCATGGGCAAGATGCTCATCCTTTAATAGGCAAATCTTTTGGCAGAGGATTGCAGGTTTTCTCCCAACAGCAGACAAAGAGCTAGAAAGAAAAGTAAGGGGAGGGCTGGCATCACGAACTGACCCAAGTTGATTCAAAGCCTAAAAGTATTATGTCTCTTTGCAAAGCAATGAGAAAATCATAGGATGAACAGAAGCCACATGTGCGGCCCAGGAGGCCAAATAGTGTTTGAGGGTTATTTTTGCCTACTGGGCCCCAACAGGACCCGATGCAGGGGCACCAGCAGCGTGGGCCCGGGCTTGCGCATCCCAAGCACCTCTGGTCCCCTCATTTTTTTCAAGACGGAGCCCCATTTTGTACCTGGACTATATGGCCTTTTAAGAAAAGGTTTGTTGACTCCTGTTTAACCAACTCAAGAAGAATTATTTCCAGTGTTTTGAAAACACACCAATAACGGGTGTGCTTCCCTTGTAGGATAAACAGAGCTGCTAACAAGCCTTAGACCGCCTTTAGGAAGAATAATATTGTGAGTAATAACATCGGTACTGTCATCTGGAAATAGAGCCAATAAGCAATTCTTTTTTTTAATGTTTCATTTATTTTGGAGAGGGAGAGAGACAGCACAAGCAGGGGAGGGGCAGAGAGAGAGGGAGACACAGAATCTGAAGCAGCTCCAGGCTCCGAGCTGTCAGCGCAGAGCCCGACGTGGGGCTCGAACCCACGAACCGGGAGATCATGACCTGAGCTGAAGCTGGTCGCTCAACTGACTGAGCCCCCCAGGCGCCCCCAATAAGCAACTCTTTAAAGCATTTTCAGCCTGGGAGAGAAAAGGAATACAAAGACGAAACGGAAACAGTCCAGGATCCATCGTTGGGACCCACGGGCGCAGGCGCTGGCTGGGAGCCGCCCGTGGGATGGGGCCGGCTCCGGCCGGTGTTCATGCTGTCCTTCTCCCCGAGGTTGCTTCCACGGCTCGCCCCCATCCACGCCCCGTCTGCGCCCTCGTGCTCACGCTCCCCCTTCAAACCTCAGCTCCGAACCCACGTCTCCAGGGAAGCCTCCCCAAAGCCCCAGCCTCTGGTGGCCGTCCATTATAAGCTCTCGTGTTCCCCTGTGAAGTCACTGTTTGTCAATCAGCTCGGTGCGCGCATGCGTGCGTGTGCAAGTGCGCGCACGATTGCGGGTGACCATCCGCCCCAGTCAGTGAACACCGGTATGTCCCCGAGGTAACCACGCCTGGCATGGGGTGCCTGGGGGGCTCAGTCGGTTCAGCGTCCGACTCTCCGCTTCAGCTCAGGCCATGATCTCATGGGTTCGTGGGTTCAAGCCCGGGACTGGGCTCTGCGCACGCACCACGTGGAGCCCGTTTGAGATTCTCCCTCTCTCCCTGCCCCTCCCCCACTTGTGCCCTCTCTGTCTCTCAAAAGAAATAAACTTAAAAATACAAACAATGCCTGGCACATGGCAGAGGCTTATTACATGGATACTGAGTGGGAGTTTGACAACATCATAAATAGCTAATGTTTTCTGGGCACCATTAGGCGCCAAGCTCCTGTGAGTCTTTTCTCATTTAATCCTCTCAGCGACAATAATGGCTCACACTTATGGGCATGTGTACTCTGTGCCAGGCCCCATCCCAAACACTCGTACCTCCTCTGTTCTCCACATTGGCCGATTCCACCACCGTCACGGTCAGCGTCACATGCCAACTCGGCGGGACCGTCCGACCTCATTACCCAACACGCACTCACCGCCGTCTTCCTGTGAAGGTCTTGCGTAGACAGGTTGGTATCAACAGGCGACTTTAAATAAAGGAGATGATCCTTAATAATTTGGAGGGCTCTGCCCGTCACCTGAAAGACAACCTTTAGGTTTCTTTGAGGAAGAGGCAATTCCTCCAGTCTGCCCGGCACAGTTGACCTTACCTAGCCAGACCCCCAGCCCGTAAGCTGATTCCTTACCATGTGTCTCCTAAAATATATGTCCTACTGGCTGTTTCTCTGGAATACACCATCTGGATGTTAAACCGGGAAACTGAGGCAGAGGCAGATTCCTATAGCTTGTCCAAGGTCATGCACACACAAGCGTGTATGTGCTGGGGGATTGGATTGGACCCTAGGCCCCCAGGCTCCAGGGCCAGCACCGCTCCCCACCCCAGTGCTCTGTCTCTCGCGGCGGGCCCTTCCATGCCCACCATTGTCCCTCGCAGCCACGGGGAGGGATGGTGCCAGAGGGCTGGTGGGCAAGCAGGGAGAGTGAGCGGAGACCCAGGACAGCAAAAGTGGAGCCAGAAATTCCTGCCGCATTTGGATATGGGTTGAGTTGGGTCAAGGGTGGCAATCAATAAGATTAATAAAGCACAACTTGAGTTTTTATTCCCCCCGGTCATGATGGATGAGGCCTTTGAAGCAACCAGCCTCGGCCTCGGCCTGAGCATCCGGGAGAGATTTGTGGGCACATTTATATGAAGAATCTCCTTCTCGCTCCCACGAGCGTTTAAGTTGACTCGCTTCAAACCAAGATCAAAGAACGGGCTGGAGATATTGTTTCGCCAATTTGTATAAATCAGCCAGACAAACTGCAGCCTCGACACCTACTGATGTTTCTCCAGTTGGAGGTAACTTGTTAAGAAACATGTCGGGCAGCTGCAAAAATCGGAGTGCCTCCTTGGGGTAGAAACTTCTGGAAGAATTGATCACTTGCTGCCTGACTTTACCTTAACTATTTCTGAAACCATAATTGAAAAGGCCCCAAGGTCTACTTTTCACATATCCTTCAACCTTTCAGAACGGGTCTGAGGGATCATTTTTAACACCGAGGCCTCGCGTTTGTGGCGTTTTCAGATGGCCACCGACAGCGTCTCATTGAGCAAGGGTAGGAGGTGAGTGAGGGCGGCAGGGATGTCTGCCATCTCGCCGATGAGAAACTGAGGTACAGAGAAGTCAAGGGCCTCGTCCAAGGCCAACCAGGCACACGGCCGATAAAAGGGGGACTAAGCTGGGGGTCTATCCCTGTGCCAGCCTCTCCATCAAAGACAATGCACTTCTGGTCGCTTTCCCCATGTTCACTGAGTGCTTTCTCTACGCCCAGGACCGGGCTACACGCGCGCTTGCTCTCTTGCCCTCTTCAAATATTTCCTGACCTGCACATTTTCTTTTTTTTTTTTAATGTTTTTTTACTTATTTTTGAGAGAGAGAGAGAGAGAGAGAGAGAGACAGATATGAGCAGGGGAGGGTCAGAGAGAAAGGGAGACACAGAATGTGAAGCAGGCTCCAGGCTCTGAGCTGTCAGCACAGAGCCCGACGCGGGGCTCGAACCCACAGACTGTGAGATCATGACCTGAGCCGAAGCCGGATGCTTAACCGACTGAGCCCCCCAGGCGCCTCTGATCTGCACATTTTCTTTTGCCTTAGGATATGCTGCCAAGATGGAGGTAGTGGCAGAGAGAGGCTTCAGAGAATTCCATCAAAGCCTCAAACTCACACGCTGCACACACCCACACACCCCAGAGTCCAGGAGACGTGGGCATCAGACAGAGAAGAAACGCACAACTCATTTCTCATCGGGGTACATCTGGGGCTGCCTCCTACACCACAAAGATGGTCTTCAGGTCTACCGAAATTAACGGCCACTCCTTACGGAGCACTTAACATGAGCCAAGCCACATGCCATGCACTGTTTATATATTAGCTCTTTTTTTCTGTTTATTTATTTATTTTTGGGGAGAGAGAAAGCAAGCATGAGTGGGGGAGGGGCAGAGAAAGAGGGAGAGAGAGAATCCCAAGCAGGCTCCGGGTGGTCAGTTCGTGGGGCTCGATCTCATGAACCTTAAGATCATGACTTGAGCAGAAACCAAAAGTCAGAGGCTTAACTGAATGAGCCACTCAGGCACCCTTATCTATCCATTCACTTTTTTAAAATTAAAAACATTTTTTAATGTTTATTTCTTTTTGAAGGAGGGACAGAGTGTGAACAGGGGAGGGGCAGAAGAGAGGGAGACCCAGAACAGGATGTGGGCTCCAGGCCCTGAGCCGTCAGCACAGAGCCCGACATGGGGCTCGAACTCACAAGCTGTGAGATCATGGCCTGAGCCGCCCAGGCGCCCCTGGAGTAGGTCACATTTGCCCTCCACTGTACAGAAGAGGAAAACCTGGACGAGGTCAAGCCTTTCACCCAAGGTCACGGGGACGGCATAAGATGGGACACAGGCCCCAAAGCTCGTGTCCCCGAATGTAACGTGTCCTCGGATCACAGCCTCGCCTTCCACCTGCACTATCCTTTGCTTTGTGTCACCAACTGATTATTTAAAAGGCACACTGTTTTTACTGAAAAACTATTTTTTTTAAGTCTGGCAACCGCAGGTGCAGAGGGCTGGAAAGAACAGCAGTCCTGTTCTCACTACTTCCACAAGAAAACAGGCCAGGCCATTTGAAATCTTGCAACTTTTCTTTAATCCAGCAGGGAGCTGAGGTTGCCAGGCAACCAACTACCCTGAACTATAAGGAAAGATGGGCGCCTCCAAGGAGGGAAGGGTGTGCTTGCTTACCTGGGGGCAAACACCATTGGCCACCGGTAGGGAAAAATAAGCTCAAATATTTAACAAATTGCTGAAGATTGAGTGTGGGCTCGGGAGACAATAGAGCACATATAAGAGGAATTCACTCTATACCTAGGTTTGCTTCCATGGCTGAACTGGTGCTCACCGAAAGATCAGGAAGGGAAGGGGGCTCCCTCCCGGGCACGTCTGGGGAGGGAACAGCACCCACCACGGGAAGAACACAAAGCCCCGCCTGGACCCCTCCCCCCCATCTCCCTAGAGCTTCAAGGGGAAGGGCAAGAAAACCGGGTCCCCTTAGGGCACCGGCAAAAACCAATGCGGGGGGCAGAAGCCGTCTGTTCCTGGGGTGGGTGGGATGGGCGGGAAGACACCTGAGGCCGGACCACAGCTGGGGTTGGACGCACAGCGCCTGGATGCGACAGAGGTCTGTTCCGAACGGCAGAGAACGCTCCCCACCAGGCACACCAGCATTACTGCCGGCGGAGGGACAAGAACGCGGGGCCACACACTCACGTTGGCAGGTGCAAAAAAAAAAAAACAAAAAAAAACCCCAAAAAACTGAGAGTGGAGCAAACACGGAGGAAAGCCCCCTCAGAAGCCAACCCCCAGCCCACACCGAAAGCCCGACAAGTTGTCTTTGAAGCGAGGGGTGCACTGAGGGCAGAGTAACAACCAAACAGTAACCCAGCCCGACTCCCAAGGAGCTGGACTCAACTCGCCCGACTAGAGGCCTCCCAGAAATAAAGGCAGAGACGTGAGAATTATCCACCTCAGTCTCTACTGCCCCACACCAGATATCTGGCTTTCAATAAAAAAAAGATTGTGAGTCTTTCAAAGAAGTGAGAAAAAGCGACGCAGTGTCCAGGAACAAAAGAAGCAAGAGAATCAGACTCCGAATTGGTACAGATGTTGGCATTATCAGGCAGGGACTTAAAAGAACCATGATTAGCATGTTACAGTCTCTAGTGAAAGTAAGGACACCAAGAATTATCCCAGGGGTAATTTCAACAAAGGAGTGGGAATTGTAAGAGAAAATCAAAAGGAAATGCCGGAAATAAAAACCTGTAATAAAGATAAAGCCTGATTTTGATAGACTCATTAGTAAACTTCACACAGGTAATAAAATTGAAGATCAGTCAATAGAAATTATTCAAATCGAAACTCAAAGAAGAAAAGACATGGGTTTTTTTTCCTTTAAAGGAGAAGCAGAGAATTCAAGAAATGTGGGCTAATAATAAATGGTCTAACAGAAATGTGATAGAATTCTCAGATGGTAAAGAGAGAATGAAAACAGTATTTGAAGAAACAAGTAATCTCACTGACATTTATAGAAAACACTACCTAACTATGCAAGGAACCTTCACCAAGATTAACCATTTTCTAGACCATGAAAACAATGTTAATATTTTTAAGTACTTAGAATAATTGAAACTATCCAATAAGCATTTTCCCAAACTAAGGATGCACACCAAATCACAGATCCAAGAAGCTCAGAGAACACCAACCAGGGGCACGTAAACAAAAACAAAGACTGAGGCGAACCACATCAAACTGCTGAAAATCAGAGCACCTGGGCGGCTCAGCCGGTTAACTGTCTGACTCTGGACTTGAGCTCAGGTCATGATCTCACGGTTCAGGAGTTCGAGCCCCGTGTCGGGCTCCACGCTGATCGTGTGGAGCCTGCTTGGGATTCTCTCTCTTTCCCTCTCTCTCTGCCCCTTCCTCACTCACACTCTCACCCTCTCTCTCTCTCAAAAATAAATAAATTACGAAGCTGCTGAAAATGAAGGACAAGAAGAAAAATCAAAAGTACGCGGCAGCGGGGGTGGGGGTGTAGGAACTGCATTACATACAGAGCAAGAAAGATAAGAATTGTCAGGCTTCTCATCAGAAACTAGATAAACCAAGAAACAATAGAAATGATGTCTATAGAATGCAAAAAAGAAAATTAGCCCCCAAATTTATTCCCAGCTTGGGGGCCAGATATAGCTTGCTGTCCATTTTTGTAAAAAATAAAGACCTATGGAATTCACAAAACATATGCGTTGTCTATGGCTGCCTTCATACCACAATGGCAGAGTGGAGAAGTTGTGACAAAACTGCAAAGGTTCACCACGTGACCATTTACAGAGTTTGCCACCTCCTTTTCTAGCGGATAAGGGCTTTCAAAGGAGTGGTAGCAAAAGTGGGAGCAGCAGCAAGCTAGGTCTGCGTGCCCATGGCACGTGCAGAAGTGAAATATACCGCATTCCTGGCACAAAGCATTAAGGGAAGAATTATTAGCATGTTGTTGTAAGTTTCTTAGCCGGGACATAAAGCAGGATCCTATTATTTGAAGTTAGAATTTTTAATTAAAGATTCATATTGTGAAACCTAGGGCAACCACTAAAAATGTTTAAAGAGAGATAAATAAGAAGCCAACGGTGAAGAATCATAAACAGAGGGAGGGAAACAATAATGAGCAGAAATTATTGGAATTGTTAGCAGAAAAATAACAGAGAAAGTAAATAAGACCCAAAGTCGCCTCTTGGAAAAAAATAAACTAAAAAAAAAGTCTGATAAAACTTTAATCCTAGAGGAACCAAAAGAAAAAAGAGACTAACACAAATGATCAATTTCAGGAATGAAAGATCTGACATCACACTGCAAAGATTGAAAGGCAGTAGAGGATGTTACACTCCACTCTATGCCCCCAAATTTGACCACTTACATGAAATGGACAAGTTCCTTGAAAGACACAAAATGCCCAGCTCACTCAAGAAGAAGTAAATAACCTGAATGAGTCTTTATCTATTAAAGAAATTAAATGTATAGTTAAAAACTTCTAGAAAAGAAAACTCCAGACCCAGATGGCTTCCCTGGTGAATTCTACCAAATCTTTAAGAAAGAAACAATCCTAATTTTCCACATCTTCTCCTGAGATACAAAAGAAGGGGGAAATACTTCCAAACTCACTTTATGAGGCCAGCATTTATCCTGATGCCAAAACCCCACAGAGACATCACAACAAACCACAGATAAGTAACCTCCATGAATATGGTTAAAATTGTTTAAAAAATATGAGCAAATCAAGCCCCACAATATGTAAGAAGGATAATCATCACGGTCAAGTTAGGTTTATCCCAGGAGTTCAAGGCTGGTTCAACATTCAAAAACCAATGAATGTCATTCACCCCATCAGCAGACTGAAGAAGAAAAATCATGATTATCACAAGAGATGCAAAAAAAATATTTAAAAATCACACATTTGTGATCAAAACTTCTAGAAGGAAGGACTGGCGGGGCATCTAACCCGATAAAGGGCATCTGTAAACAACCAGCAACAAGCACCCTACGCCGTGGTGAAAGAGAGCGCTTTTCCCCCGAAACAAAGCAAGGATATCGGGTCTCATCGCTCATATTCAGTGTTGTGCCCGTGCACTGAGTCCCAAGGGGAAAAAAGACATCCACATTGAAAAGGAAGAAATAAAACGGTCTCTATTCAGAGAGTATATGACTGTCTACATCCAAAGAACCTAGTGAAAAGCTACGAGACAGGGGCGCCTGGGGGCTCAGTCGGTTAAGCACCTGGCTTCAGCTCAGGTCATGATCTCACGGTTCGTGGGTTCGACCCCCATGTCGGGCTCTGTGCTGACAGCTAGCTCAGAGCCTGGAGCCTGTCTTTAGATTCTCTGTCTCCCTCTCTCTCTGACCTTCCCCTGCTCATGCTCTCGCTCTCTCTCTCTCTCTCTCTCTCTCTCTCAAAAATAAATAAAAAAGATTTTTAAAAAATTTAAAAAATTAAAAAAAAAAAAGCTATGAGACATAAAGACTGAGTTTAGCCACATCACAAAACACGGGGTCCACATACAAAAATTGTGTTTCAGTGTACCAGCAATGAACAGTTGGAAATTGAAATTTTTAGGGTACCATTTACAACAGCACTAACTCATGAATACTGAAGTATAAATCTTACAAAATACGTACATACTCTATCTGCCATAAGCCAGAAAACAGTGATGAAAGAAACCAAAGATCTAAATAAAAGGAGAGAAACGCCATGTTGACGGCTCAGTAGACAATATTGTTAAGGTGTCAGACACAATTCCAGTCAAAGCCTGAGGAGGATTTGTGGAAATCGTTAAGTCAATTCTAAAATGTCTATGAAAAGGCAGAAGAAGAATAATGAAAACAGTATTTGGAAAGGAAGAATAAAGTCAGAATGAAATAACAAGTGTTAGAGGATGCAACCATTCTACCCCGATTTCTGGGCTTACTATACGGCTGATGTGGTCAAGACAGTAGAGAAGTGAATTGCAGAACAGGCAAACAGACGGGTCAATGGAACAGAATAGAAAGTTCAGAAATAAACCTACTCCTACGGGTCAATTAAGCTCCAATAAAGTTGCAAAGAGAATTAAACAGACAAAGGATAGCCTTCTCAACAAACGTTATAGAAACAATTAGATACCCATCCAAAAAAAAATTCAATCTGGATCTCGTACCATATACAAAAACTCGATCAAAATAGATCAGAGATCTAAATGTAAAACCAAGGGCGCCTGGATGGCTCTGTCAGTTAAGCGTCGGACTTTGGCTCAGGTCATGATCTCACGGCTCATGATTTTAAGTCCTGCTGTCCGTGCAGAGCCTGCTTCACATCCTCTGACCCCCTTTCTCACTTATATCCCCCAGGTCACGCTCTCTCTTTCCCTCTCTCTCAAACCTAAACATTAAAAAAATGTAAAACTAAACCTATTTGAAAAAATACACTTTAGGAGAACATATAGAAGAAAATCTTTGTAATCTTGGCCTAGATAAACATACCTTAGATATGGCCCCCAAAGTACAATCTAGAAAAGAAAAACGATAAAGTATACTTCATCACAATTAAGAATGTATGCATTTCCAAAGGCAAGAAATGAATAGGAATGCTACAGACTAGGAAAAAATATTCGATAGTCACGTATCGAGTAAAAGACTTGGATCTAGAATATGTAAAGAACACTCAAGGGTCAATAAAAAGTAAAGCAAATGCACCCAAATACAACATGGGCAAAGATCTGAACAGATACCTCACCAAAGAAAACGTATGGATTGTAAAATCAGCCCATGGGAGATGCTAAACGTCATTGGTCATCAGGGACACACGAGTTATATCCGAAGGCTCCTCACCTGTGGTTAAAACGAGAATGTGCAAGCGTTGACGCGGTGCGGAAGACGGGCCAGCGCCCCACAGAGACGCTCTCTTCTCCTCGATGGGGCACCTGAGCGAGGACGCCACACACGTCGCGCCTGGTCAGCCTCCAAGGACAGACTCCTGACCCACGGCTTCCACCCTGGGCTCCTGTCTCGCCCTCTCACAAGTGTCTGCCGAAGGGATGATGGATGGCGTGTAGACACCCTCGGGCCGTCCCGTGTGTGCTTTTCGGCCTTGCACGCTTGTCTGTCATGGGAATGGGTTTTTTATGGGAATCCGGGAGAAAGAGAGGAGAAACCCGCGTGCGCCCCTGGAGTCGGAAGCTGTGGACTGTCAGTTTCTCGGGGTCAGCAACCGCGCTCTCCGCTTCTCACTTCCTCCCAAGGCCCTTGCGATGCCCTTAGGGGTGAACAATCTGATCCCGAGGGAGACGGGGACTTGCCAAGGGCTCGCCGAAGCCAGTGGAAGGGCTAGGATGGAGCGGGACTCCCGACTCCTGTATCCGCCTCCCCCCACCGCCAACATTATCCAACGTTTCCCTTGTGCACATGTTGTTTGCGCACGTGTTACTTGTGCAAAACACAAGTCCCGCTCGCAGTGCCTCACTACCTCGAGAGCCCACGGGACCCGCGTCCGAGCTGCAGCGGAGCTCACTCCAGGGGACAGGACCGCCCGGTGTGACTTCCCGTGACCCCCTCCCGCGCTGTGACATTTGTGCTGGAGTGCAGACAGCTGGAACCCATCAAGAAATCACACAGCCTTGAAGACACTGCAGAAACCAGTGGATTTAGGCAGGATGCGGGGGCAGGCCGCCTTTCGGACCAGCTTCCAAGGAAATGCCCGCTGCTCTCCGGGGTCTGCAGATGGCTCGCTCACGGCACACAGAGGCCTCCCCCCTTCCCCTGAGGCCTGAGTTCTGCTCAGGTGGCCCCAGAAACCCCTCCGGTTCCCTTCACTGCAGCCAGCAGGCCACCCATGAATGAGAAATGTGGTTGCGAAGGCCCGAGAAGGACAGTCACTCCCACCCTCTGCATCACTGGGGCGGCCCTTTGCACCTCCTGACGCCTCTGCCTTGTCCAGCAGCGCCCGGAAGGGGGGGGCCAGAATCACCAATGCCGGGTCTGTATCTGGTGTTAGTTTGTTGAAAGTGTTTGCTAAAACCAATGACATGTTTCTTAATTTCCCGGAGCTTTGGGAGAACAGGCCAGGAAAAAAAAAATCAGCCTCCGATGCATTCTCCCACCCCCTCCCATCAACAAACGAGAAAGCTGGATGGGTAACTGTGGCTAATAATCGTCGAGTGGCTTAAATCAAAGCCCCCCGTTCCCAGAGGCGGAGAGGAGCAAGCCCCCGGGGGCTGGGAAGCCGCTCTCTCCGTGGGCTTCAGTCCGAGTACCCTGGTGGCTACAAAGGCACGCACAAATCTCAGCTGCATCAGACCGAGGACCGAGCATCTACCACCTTGAACCCCGGCGGGAGGACCCTTGGGGGGAGAAGGAGGGGGACGGACATGCTCTTTTTTGTTAGAGCATTTTGCACCATGAGCTCCATCCCAACGCACATGCACCTTGGCCTTAAAGAACGGGGTCTGTGAATTCTTCTCTGTAAGCTTTGCATGAGCCAAATAGAACAGGTATCTGTCCAGACCTGTTTAAAAAGGCGAAACGCCAGCTAAGCACACAGATTGCCCCCCGCTGCGCTTTATCACATAAACACGGCCACAGAGCCAAGTGAACCCGAGTCCAAACACGGGTTCTTACTGTGATCTCATTAAGCCCATTAAATATGCAGGAAAGAAAATGCCTTCACATCTTGGGTCTGGTTTAAACTATCAGGGAACAGATTAGAGTTAATTAATGCCGTGAACTCTGAAACCACCAGCTGGGAGGGAGGCTCCCGTCGAAATCCACACCTGTCACAGATGCGGTTTCAGAAAATCTGAAGTGGACACTGCGGCGTGCACTCCCCCCCACCAGGCCCACATCCCCAGTGCTAGAACCCTGAGTGCCTAATCTTCAACTCCCGAATCTGGATCAAGAGATAACTTCACCGCTGAGACAGAGTCGGTGGACTCCAAGCAGAAACCGTGCAAAGGTCTCTCGCCGGCACTCAGGAAATTGCCATGGGCTCCAGACTGCTAAGTTACTTCTGGCATCTTCTGGAAAGAGCTTATCAATTATTCATGCAACTGGATAAACAGGGATTTTATCTTGTAGCATGAATCAAGAGATAAAAATTCCATTTCAAGAGGGAGGGGGCAGACTAAACCCTGAATGTTAATTGTAAACTGAAAAAAAAAAGGAGGAAAGAAAAAAGTAAGTAAGGTCTCCTGCTTTGGTCACACCGTGAGCACGTGTGGGACCCCCACATGTCTGTCTGTCACCTTGAACGTGGACTCTACCCCCAAAATGTCACCTCTACCCCCACATGTCTGTCTGTCACCTTGAACGTGGACTCGCTGGACAACACGCCAGACCCGTCCGGTTGACTGGCAGAGCTTCGGGTAGATTTCTAAACTCCCCAGCACCACCACCTACAAGATATTTCTATTTAAAATCAATTTGCTGCCTCCAGACCGAAGTCAGAAGCAGAGGACAGTGTGCAGACAGCTGCTTAATTACGTGAAAGTTTCAAACAAAGCAAAACATAGGCAGGTCCAACGTGCAGGATATTTGGAACAAAAAAGAATGACTTTGCTTTCTGCTCTGCCTGTGCCCACCCCCCTCCCGTGGCCTTGCACCTGCCCGGTCCTTAATAGCAGGTAATTAACCCGGAAGGTGAAATTGGGGAATTAGTGGTTTATTTAGACCTTCACATTATTAAATTTGATCACAGATTGGAAAAAAAAATATGTGTAAGTGGAAAAAGTCATCATGGCCGCAGGGGCTTGTCCTCGGTGATGGGACTATGTGTGACTTTCACTTTTGTTCTTCCTCCTCCGTGTTTTCCGGAGTATATTAGGAACACTGTTAATTTTATAATGGGAGACAAATAATAAACTTTGTGCTTTCTGAGTCTATTAGATATATTAGCTAATAAATTAGCTTTATTAGGAACACGTCGTGTAATGGGAAGAGAACAGTAAACTTTTGCTTACAAAGTCAAGTCTGAAGCCACGCATGTCTTCTGCCTTCTTTTTATTTTATTTTTCTCTTCCACGAACAGCCGCTCAGCCCAGAGAAATTGTCACAGGGGTGGTGGCTGGGGGCCGGCGGCTGTGGGAAGGGCAGACCCTGCTCGGAACCGCCCTTGGGACACCACCTCCAGGAACGAGGAGAAACCTGCCCCAGGCTTCTGGGTCTAGGCACTGAGGGGAGAATTCTGACTCGAGTGTGATACCCCACCGCCGCCTTGGCAATCCCTCTGCCCCTCGCTGTGCCTCAGTTTCTCCGCATTCGAGAACAGGGGGGAGCCAGGGGTTTCCCGACTCCTTTGCTCACCTGACTTTTTGGAGCTCGGATGCAGAGAGGTGAAATAATAGTGCTGGGTTCATGTGTGCTAATAACCCCAGTCTGTGCAAGGACCCTCCGGTGCATTCAGGGTCATTTCTCTTTCCCGCCCCCAGCTTCCACACGCAGTCCCTCCTGCGGGCACCTGCTCACACTCGCGTGAAGCCCTGCCTCAGGCACACACGTCCCCGACAAGCGTGCTGTCTGCTGGGTGCAGAGCTGTGTTCCGGGCTTACATGAATGAGCCTCTTTGCTTCTTTCCCGAGACACTACGCCTTCTAGATCTTTCCGGATTGTGTGCGTATCTCCCTCATTGCTCTCACAGCTGTGGGGGAGGTGGGGAGAGATGCCCCTCCTCTTCCTGAGGAGACCCCAAGGACCACTGGGAAAGGAGCGAGCTCGGTGATCCGAGGCCCTTCAGCCCCAACACAGCCAGGACTGAGCCCAGCATCAAGTCTGGGTGCACCACAGTCATGCACCTCTGCGTCTAGGGGACTCATCCGCCGTTGACAACGGCTACCATCTTCCCAAGGACACACAACCCGCCTGGCCCCACACTAAGAGGTCTATCACCTCACCTCCCAGGATGCTCCCCCAAACCTCTGAAGGGTCTCACTTTTGATTGAGCCAGAGGCTTGGAGAGCTTGCCCAAAGTCACGCAGCCCGTGAGCGGCGCCAGGACAGGAACTCCCGCAGGCACCCAAAGCTCCCTTCCTCCCCCAGCCTGGGCAGCCTCCGCTCAGCCCAGTGCCAACACTGAACGTTCTTGCTTCTCAAGTAAAAGGGACAAAATCGACCCATTCTCTCCACAGTCGGCCTGCACGCTCTGGTGTGCCTAAACAGCTCCCGACTGCCCGTCAATCCTGAACAGAGATCACTGACTGGGCGTTCTATAGACAAGGCCACTGGCGTCCAGACTGGCTGGCTTATCGGTTATCTCACAACCAGCAGGAGCAGCTCTGGCCTCAGAGAGGCTGGGCTGGGCTGGGGACCCAGAGATGAAGGAGGAAAGCCAGCCCCCAGCCTCCCAGGCAAGCAGGCCTGGCAACATAAGAACACGACTCTGCTCTTGGCTCAGCCAAGGGTCTCAGCGCTTACCCACTAAGTTGGGGTCCCTGCCCATGGAGTTCCTACAGGAACACACAGTCCCATCTTGTAGAAGAGTGTCCTTTAAGTGCAAGGACTGTGTTGTATCTCCACAGGTTGGGAACTTGTCATCCAAGGATCAGTTAGTGCTTTAATGAAGTAATAAATTAATAAATGTGAGGATAAAATCAACAAACCATTCAGCTAGGGCACGACCCAGAACAATTGTGACAATTGCAATGCTAGTAGTTCCCCCTCTCCATCCACCTTCCCATGGAGTCATCCATCCACCCACCTACCTATCCACCTAGTCATCTATCCATCCGTCCATCCATCCATCCATCCATCCATCCATCCACCTACTCATTTATCCATCCACCCATCCATTCACCCACCCACAACATGTTCATTGCATACATATGTGCCAAGTCCCCGGATAAACCCTCCAATACCTCTCAGCTCCTACCACAGCCTGATGGAGCATGAAGACTAGGACAAGTGTGAGGACCGGTGGGGGAAGTTTCTGGGGACCCCAGGTCATTTTCACAGCGTGCCTACCCCAGCGGCAGGTGAACAAGGAGCTGTTCAGACCCCAAGCAGTTTAGAGTCAGGCTGAGCAGCCAGACATTCAGGTCCCAGACCCTGATGTCAGCCAGGCTCCATCTCACACCAGCTGTGTGAGCCTCCACTTCTCCCCAGAGGCTCAGGACCTGAGAAGACGGTCCTCTAACCAAGGCTCTCATCTGCAGACCCAGACTTCTTAACCCCACGGGGCAGTGCAAGCATCGTCCCCAATTCCAGAAGAAACCCGGACTCTGAGTGAGTTGCAGACCCAGGGCCAGGGTGGGAGAGGCAACCTCATGCAGGTGCAAGGCGTTGCCTGAGCAGGATCCCCCCTTGCACGTTGAGCCCGGGGGGCCCCCTTGCCTCACCCTAGCCCTGGCCCCAGGAAGCCGCTAAGTGGTAGCATTAAGGTACGTGACCCCGCTTTCCGATGTGAACCCAGTGCTCGTTCTGTAGTTGACTCGCTCACTCATTCATTCAGCAAACACGTGGTGAGCCTCCATTACACGCAGGGTGTGTGCTGAGCTCGGGTGTGCTTTGGTACTCCGGGGAGTAAGGCTGACGTCATGGCAGTTACCAGAGGGGACAAATGAGTGTCAATTACCCTCCTCTGGAGGGCAGGAACATGGTTTCTCCACCTGGAGCATAGGGTTCATAGTGAGGATTTGGCCAGCGTGACGCTGCGCAGGAAGGAATGGTCACCAAGGGGGGCGTCCAGTCTCTCTGGCCTTCCTCTCACTTCATCAGAGCACCGCCCCCCCCTTCCCAAGCTGGCCTGGTGGTTTCTTTGGTTATTCGATAACCAAGTCTGAGCACTGTGGCTTTGATCAGCACCCCTGATAACACGCAGGGGAAACAGGCCGTTTTATGGCAAGATTTCATGGGGCGGTCTTACCTTCCCACGGTGGCTTCAGCAGAGACACGGACCCGGAGGAGGCTGTTTGGTGGGGAGGGAAAGGAAAAGGCTCCGTTCTCTGGTGCTTCCCGCTTCCTGCCCCGGACTCAGACCTGCGGGCAGGGGTGGGCGGGAGGTGGAAGCTCTGGCCGCCTCCTCTGCCGTCCTGGACTCCGGCTCGTGGCCGCCTCCCTAACCAGGGCTGTGCGGGCCCCAGAGAAACACACCCTGTGTCCTCCCCTCCGCCCCCGGCCCGAGTGCTCCGACCGCCTGGGGAGGGTCCCTGCGGTTAACAGCCCAGAAGGTCCGGCTCTGGAGGCCCAAGTGTGATAATGCTCGTGGGTGAGCCTCAGAGCCAGCAGAGTGGGGGCTTGAGAAAGAGTGTGCTGGTCCCCCAGACAGCCTTATAATTAGGGGACTGTTGTATGCAAGACAGGGGTCAGGGGCATGCCCCCACCCTTCCTGTGGCAAAATGCAAGGTCTGGACAACATCATTTTTTGTTTGTTAAGAAGAGATATATTTGTAAGGAAGGAAGTAAGTTAAGTTTTCGCTCTGGTTCCTTCTTTCTCGTTTGGTTCATCCTCTTGTATCCACACGTAAGTCTTGTGCAAACATCGTTTGTTCATTTGCTTCGCTGTTTTCTTCTCTGGAGTAAAATCTCCAGGAACAGGGAGCTTGCTGGCCTGAGCTTCCTTCCGTCCCCTCACCTACACACAGGCCCGCGTCTGCCCCGGGATGGCCTCCCCAGAGGGCCGCACGCATCACCATGAAGCGGAGGCGGCTGTGGGTCCCAGGCCTCACCTGCGGGCGCCCCGGCGGGGCCCAGCTGGGGCTCACAGGGCGCCCTGCCGCCCTCCTCATTCCCAAGTCTCTTCCAAGAAAGACTGTTACTACAGAAAGAGCTTTTTCCTTTAGGCTCTTCCGACTTAGAACACAGTCAGCAGCGCGGGGGGGACATGGAGCACCCTGGTCACAGGCAGGGACTCGGCCACCTTCCAGCTGTGTGGCCTTGGGACACTGGCCCAGCCTCTTGGGACTCAGTTTCCCCATTTTTTAAAAAACGGGGGCAAACGAGAGTTCCTACTTCCCATCAGGTTGTGTGCAGGTTAGGTACGTGCGTCTGAAGCCCCTGGCCCACACCGGGTTCTCCAAGTTATGGACAACTGCACTTATTGATAAATAAGCCGATCCAGCGATTAATAAATGGGCACCATCCTCCGCGGGGACGTTCCTGCGTCCAGCCGGAGCACAGTAGGTCCTAAAAGCACTGAGTCGCCCCAGCGGGGACCTCAATGCAACAGCCCCTCCCCACCAAACTGTCAGCCTTGGGCTGCAAAACTGCCCAGACAGCGCGGTCTCAGACGGAAAGGACAGGACAGCATGCAGTTCGCACAACTATCCATCGCTGTGAGTTTTGCGGATTCAAAGACACAAAATTGCCACGAATAATCACAATTATGCAATTATAAATAATCATCCTGAGCAACTCCCCGACGCCCTCAAAGTTACCTCCCCCTCCCCCCCACACACTTGAACTTAAAATGTGCTGTGGCCCCTGCCTGCAGGGAGCGCTGAGGCCACTCTGGTCCCACGCTGTTCTCAGTAATCCACAGAGACCAGAAAAAAATGTCATTTTCAGGAAGAAAATGGATTGCTTCTCTCACATTTCCATTCGAGTAAGATCACGCTGTGGCCTCCGTCTGCACTTTCTGCGCATCTCTACTGCCCCTGGAGAAGAGAAAGCTAAGGGCCCGCCCCGGGAGGGGGTCCCAGATTGGGGTCCTTGGGGGTGGAAGTTAGATCAGAAGGCTCACGGATGCCTCACCCAAGCTTCTGGTGAGGAATCCACAGGTGGGTGCTGTCTCGGACCCCCACCCCAGGACAGACGTGGACGCACGGGCCTAGAAACGCTTCAGAGGGCCGGCTGACCCCTGGGAACAGACCTGTCCCGAGGTCCCCAGGCCCTCTGGAGGGGACAGCCTCCATCTCCGCTCTGCCCTCGAGTCCTCCTGTCTGCTCTTTCTCTCTGTCCTGTGTCTCCCCTTGTTTCTGTCTCTGCCTCCCTGCTCTTTCTTTGTCTCTGTGGCTCCCCCTTCTCCCTTCCTCTCTCTTTCCGTCCCTATCTCCTCTCTGCGGTCTCTCTTCTCTTGCCCCTCTCCTTCTGTCCCCTCGGTGAATGGCAACCCCGTGAAAATGGACCTCAGATCTACGCATCTCCAGACTCCACGCCTGCCCCACCGGCTTTACGTCCATGCAGGCAGAACCACCGGCTAAAGGCTTGATGCTCTTTCTCTGATTCGTTCACAAACCCTACAGCTGCCGAGCGCCTCCTTCCCAGAAGCTCCTCACCTTCATTCAAGGACCACCTGCCCCTCAGGGAGGCTCCCGGGGAGGCCCCGGGGCCTGGGGTCGCGGCAGGAGGTGTCTGGTTTGGGGGCTCGGTGTTTGTCTCCTCCTCCTCTTCCTCCTCCTCCCTCTCCCCGCAGCTGCCCTGTCTCTGGGCTGCCACCCTGAACTGACTCACTCAGATGAGAAGCGGTGGAGGGAGGCGTTGGGGTGGGATGGGGGAGGAAACCGCCGTGGTCAACTCCACACTGTTGGCCTGGATGCTCTCTGGAGCAGGACGAGCTAATTACAGAGAGCAGCGCTGGGCACCCTGGTTGGCCACTTCCATGCGCTCCTGACCTCTCTGGGCTCCAAATTGACAGCCACTTTTTCAAGAGTATCTGAAAGGCCTGAATAGAAACATCGGGGTCCTGGGACCCAGAGGCGCAGAGAGGAGTCTCCCCCCAACACCCATGCCCTTCAGGGACCGGCCTGGCTAGGGGTGCGCGTCAGCAGGAGGAGCGCACAGCTCCGGCTTGGCCCGGACAAGACTTTCAGGGAGGCCTCCGTGTTGCCTGCGAAGACTTCAAGACTTGGGGAAGGCGAGGACCAGGGGACGGAGGGGGGTCGGCCTGGGGCTCTGAATGGCAGGAGGAGCAGCGCCAGAGGGCTGGGCGAGCAGCTCTGGAGTGCGTGCACCGCCTGCGGCTGTCTCCACCTCTCCTGGCAAGTCGGACCTATGAGTGCGCAGCTCGACTTACAGCTATCAACAGCCGGGCGGGCGGGTGAGCGCCGTGAACGCCAAGGGGGGCTCAGGACCCTCGCAACTTCAGCGCAGGACCCCAGCTGTAACGCCAGAGAGCGCGTCCGCCGGCAGAGCCCCGCGCCCCGCGCCTCCTCTCCACGCACTGCAGAGGCGCTCCGCGGGCCGCCCGGCGGCCCCGACGGGATGCCCACAGCCATGCTCCCCTACGCTTGCATTCTGGTGCTTTTGGGAGGTAGGTGCCACCCTCCCCCGACCGGCTCGCCGACTGAGTTCGGGAGGGAGGGAGCTCGCCATCTGACTTTCCTTGCTGCTAACTTTCCTCGCCTTGAGGGCCTGTGTGAGCCGGGCGGTGATGCTGCGCTCTGTGCGCTCTGCTGCGAGGTCTTCCCCGGCCTCCCTCCTCCCCCCACACCGGCACCTGCCGCACCTCCAGGGTCTTTCAGCGCCCAGAGCCCTGCGCCCTGCGTGCTGTGTTCGCGTGCCACGTGCTCTCCCCCCTGCGCCGTCTGCTGTGTGCAGTCGTGGGGGTCTGGACTCAGGGGCCTGGAGCAGCCCCTTGTGCCTGCCAGGCCCCAGGGGGACCAGGACCTCCAGGAAGATGTGGGAGGATCCCAGGCCCAGCGAAACCCCAGGTGGAAAGATCTAAACCTCAAATCCTCATGCCTGGATGGTAGGATCCGGTGCTGCCCACCGAATCCTGAACCTGTGGGTGCTCAGGGCTTGTCCCCCACTGCAGAGCTTGGGGGAGAAGTTTGGGAGGGTGGGGGACAAGCCTGAGGGGTGGATGCAGGGCAGCCAAGGGCCTCCAGGTGGGGGAGGTGGCGCCTTCTCCAGGACCAACTGCTCTCCTGCTGGCTCTTCTTAGTTAGAAGGTGGATGGAGACAAACCTCTCCACAAATGCCGACTGACCCCGCGACGTCACCGTTGGCGACAGGGCGCATCCACCACAGTCGCGGAAGCGTGCGCGTCCCAGGCCCACCGCGTGCACCTTCACATGGAGAAGGGTTAAGAATCTGGGCCTTGGAGTGGATCACCTGGCTCAGAAACCAGACTGGCTTCATATCAACCTTAGACAGGCGTGTCCATTGGCTGTCTTAGCCTCAACTTTCTTGTCTGTCAAATGGGCTTACAAAATCCTCCCTCTGCCCAGGATGGCCGTGAGGGTACTCGAAGGTAGGCAGGGGAAGCGCTTAGCACGCTGCCTGCCTCCAGGGGAGTGTCTGTAAGCTGGCCGCCAGGTGCCACGGGGCGACCCGAAAACTGGCAGGTGCCACCGGCCACTCTCCCACGTACAGGCAAGGAGCCGTCTGGGCTGACTACAGGAGCTCATCCACCAGTCTCTTCTTCCCAACCCCAAATTTCTAAGCGAGATATTTGAAGAAGAGAGGAAAGGGGTGTGAAGGAAGGTCAAGGGAGGGTTGGGTTAGCAAGGTGGGGAGTTTAGCTGCATCCATCGGAAGGGGTTACTTCTCCCTCCTGCTGGGGCCTTTGCGTGGGATCCCTCCATCAATGCAAAACCAGGCTGGTCCACGAGAGAAGGCAGGGGAGGAAGTGTGGGGGGCGAGGACGTGTGCCCTTTCCTCTGGGGGCTGAGGGGGGAGGAGCGCAGGAAAGGGGCTCCCCCCACCATCGCCACCGCCGAGATGGGACCGGCAAGAGCAGGAGGGCAGATTAGCCCAGAAACCTGCAGTCTTGGTCACAGCCCAGGGCTGTTGTGTTTGGCAGGCCCCGCACTTCTCGTCATGCTAATAAAATCACTGCGAGTTGAGCATCGTGGCTCGCCCTGGGGGGGCGGGGCGGGGCGGGGGGGGGGGACCCTGGCGCTTCACTCCTTGGCCACCTTTTGCCACAGCAAATGCGACAGATTCCATGGGAGAGAAGCCAGGAGCACCTGATGGGCCCCGGGACAGACAGGGACCGCTCCAGAGCCCGCTGCCCCTCACCGATGCTAGAAAGGTGGCGGTCCCCTGCGGGCAGCCCTCGCTTGTCCCTGCTCTGAACTCAGGCGCCGTTTTCCGCGGAACACTTTCTTCAGAAGTTCTTTTCACCGTAGGCTGCACCAACGGCCAACAAGGTCCTTTTGCCTTTCAGTGAAAGGAAACAGGACCCACTTAATCCTTCAGGTCCTTACATAATTTAGGCACCTGAGCTGAGGCGCGGTGCCAGGCTCTGCAAATCTGGTATCGAATGGCGCACCAGGGGGCCCACCAAGTGAACTCCTACTGATCCACACCCGCGCTCGAGGGCTGCTCAGCCTCAGCCCGTCTGACGCTGTGGTCCCCACTCTGCTCTGAGCGCTGCTCCTTGTACTGCCGGATGCAGAGCAGCATCCTGGTCTCTCCCCTCCCAGCTGCCCCCCAAGACCACCAAAAGAGCCCCCGGGCACCGCCCCGCGTCCCCTGGGTGGGGGTGCAAAGCTGCCCCTGGTTAGGGACCACTGGTCCCAACAGATCCACCTCCGCTGGTCGTTCTCAGACGCATCCGTCAAAATCAGCAGGTCAGATGGATTTTGTGAGTCTTGCTCAGAGCAATCAGAAAATCAAAGGCGCAGCGGGGCCCCAAGAAAAACAAGGCAGCTTAGGTAGTTTCCAATTTGGATGTTGATTTTTCGCCCTCCCTTCTTGTCTCTGAAAATGTCCTCCTCGTGGACAGGAGCGCGGCCGTGGGTGGCGGTTCGGTCCCCCCACTGGGGCAGAGCCTCCTCAGAGCCCAGCAGTGCCAGCCGGGTCCCGTGCCAGTTTGCCAGCCTCCGGCTCTGGTTTGCTCCACAGCAATTTCTGGCTTTTAAAAATCTCCTTACTCAGCAAGTTCTGCTTGAGGGGAAAGCGAAAAACCACAGCTTCTTTTTCCCCCCTCATTTGTACTTCTTTTTTTCTCATTTCAGTCCTGCTTTTATCTCGAGCCATGTACTCTGTGATGGTGAGTTATCATTTCGAGACAGATGAACTACAACAGAGTCAGAGGCTGTTCTGTAGTAAATGAGCTGTCGATGTGGGACTCCCTTTCAAAACCGAGAATAAAAACTGGGAAGAACATTAACTTAAGGACGCTCACCCAAAAATCGAATGTGAATAAAGAGCAGTAATTGAATTAGGTATTTAAAACACAGACAGTTGTCCTAGGAAACTTCCGCTGGCCGTCCCGCTGGACGGGGACGGGTCTCGGGGGCCAGCTGTGTTGCTTATCTCCCGACCGGGGGGCTCTAATCTCCAAATTCAAAATAACCAGCTCAAGGCAAATACGGCAGCTTCCTTAATTTCAAAGCCATCTGGATGGCAGACCCACTAGAAGCTACACATGAGGAAACATTTGTGCAATGTATTGGAAATTAACTATGTTAATGAAAGCTTCAAGCCAGAGTGAGCCCCTGATAAAACTTCCAAGGCACACTGCTTTCACCACCAAAGCGGGTCTAGAAAATGAAGACCGATAGCCCGATGCAGAGACAGGGAGAACACTGAAATCAGACTGGACTTGAGGACGGCGGAGCTGGGACCTGAATTCTGAAGTTGGCGCCAGGGGGTGGCCACGCAGTGTGGCCGGGGGTGGGTGGTGTGGTTGTTGCTTAAACCCAAACGGGCTTCAGGACCCCTGTGTGCAAAGCTGGTCCCCTGTCCTCCTGGGAGATTCAGAGTTTCCAAAAGACCCTGATGCAGGAAACGGACTGTAAGACGCGCTAAGTGAGCTGCAGCACAGGAGTGGGAAGGTGCCACAGCGACTAGCACATCCCCACGAAGGTCAGACCCTCCGGGTGGAGGGGCCACCCATGGTCCGGGGGGGGGGGGACAAGACAGCGCAGGCGATGAGGAGGCAGGACCCGCGCCCACTCAGGACCCCCAGCTGTGCGCCCGGAGCCCGGCTGGGCTGCAGAGGCCTTGAGAGCAGCACTTGGGAATTGGACAGACCTGCGGACCACCCCAGCTCTGTCACCTTCCCGTTCTGTCCCTACAGTCCCGTCAGTGACTGGGGACGAGCTCTAGCCTCGAGCAGTTGAATGAGATGCTCTAGGGCCCGCGCTCGCCGCAGAAGCTGGCGAGCCCTCCACGTCTTACTGCAAAGAGCCAGACCCTGCACGAATTTCCCCAGCCCTGCAGAGGAAAGGTGTAGCCCCGCCCCTCCTCCCAGTCGCCAACTCAACCCCAGCTTGAGCGAGTCCCTGAACGTCCCTGTCCTTCCCGCTAGAGAACACCGGCAGCCATGACCGAACGAGGCGTGGCTCCTCACGGTGACCCGGGCTCAGCTGTCCTTGGACACTGCGTCTGAAAATCCTGCCGCCTCAGCCGCCGACGTCAGGCCCCTGCTCTGTGTAATCGGACTGCTGGGTGCACCCAGTGCTGCCCTCGGGTGAGGCTGGCGAGAGCCCTTGGCCTGCAGATTCGCCCCAGCGAGGCTCGGTTCGGCGGCCTCACTGGGTGCACGTCCCTCGCTGGTACGCGGCGCTGAAGCCGAGCACAAGTAAGGCAGCCCCCTGTCCTCGTGGAAGCCTGAGCCAAACTGGCGAGGAAATCTTAAGTGGAGCAACTGATTGCAAAGCGATGAGCACTGTATGGAAAAGGCCCAGGGGCGTCGAGCCTCACCCCAGAGGCGGGAGGAGGGGTGGGGGGGGGGGCAGGGTGCTGTGTGAGCTGACACCTGACCGAAGAGGAGGGGTTAACTGGAGGAGGCACATCCAGGGAGAGGGACCCGCACGTGCAAAGGCCGAGGTGTGAAGGAAACGGTGATGCGCTGAGGGACCAGAGAGGAGGCCACTGGGGCTGGCGAGGGGCACAAAGGGACAGGGGGTGGGTGTGGGTGAGCTCGGAGGTTGGCAGGGCTCAGTCAGAGGGCCTTGAGACGGAGTTGGACTTTGCACCCAGGACAGGGGCGGGTCCGATAAAGGGTTCTGGCAGGGGAGGAATCTGTTAGTGAGTCTCCCATCACTGGGGGCATCCAAGAGTGAACTGAATGATGTGGTGGGCAGCTTGGGGTGGACGCTGCCTGGATGCCGCCAGAGCCCGTGCGGGGTGACTGAGGCCAGGCCGTAGCTCTGGACGGATCGGTATCGGCAACAGCTAACGTCCACTGGGCACCTGCCCTCAGTAAGCACTTTAGGCGACATTACGTTATTTCTTCACAGCCGCCTTGTGATTCGGGTACTGCTGTCATTGCCGTTTTTCCCATGTTTGTTTATTTTAGAGAGAGGGAGCACGCGCAAGCTAGTGGGAGGGGGCAGAGAGGGGGGTACAGGGGATCTGAGTGGGCCCCTCGCTGACAGCAGAGCCCAGCGTGGGGCTTGAACTCTCGAACTTCGAGATCACGACCTGAGCCGAAGTCAGACGCTTAACCGACTGAGCCCCCTGGGCACCTCAGTCACTGCTGTTTGAGCCCTGAGTCAATGGAGGACATGGGGTTAGGAGGCTCTCCAGGGGAGAGGCCTGGATGGGCTGCAGCCTGTGGGTCCGGGGCTCACTGCTGCCCCGTGGACCAGAGGTGCCGACAGCCTCTGCGTGAGCAGCCCAGGGGCCGGGAGACCCCCTTCTCACCACCCATAGGAGCCAGGGGAGGTGGGGTCCTCACCAACACCAGGGAGATTCACTGTGTTGAGAGCCCTTTGCCCTGAGGAGTCCCCCCTACCCCACCACCCCTTCCCAAGTCCTCTTCGCTTGATGCAGAATGCAGCAGACAAATGCCACCTTCTGCTAACAGCAAAATTCCCCCTTGACGCACCCTGGAGGACTCGGCAGTCAGGGTGCTTCCCCTCCAGCTGGGGACGAGTGTCAGGCTGGGCAGACAGGATGCTCGCTCGGGGACCCAGAATCTCCGTGCAGGGACCAGACCCTGCCCGCACACACGGGGTGTCCCAGAGACCCTTAGGATAGCTCCCACCGAGTGGATGCAGGGCATGGTGGAGGTGAGGCGCACCTTCTAAGGAGCTCCGTCTCGGTTTGTGTGAGTCAGGCCTACTTCTGTTGCTCACAGCCGAAGCACCACCCAGGGCCTCCAGAGTCCATTCTGAGGCCGTGCTCCCCGAGCAGTTAGCTGGGTGGTGTGCTCTTCAGTCGCCATGGTCAGCTTTCGCCGGAGCTCAGTGCACGTTTCAAAAATCTGAGCTGCCGTCCTCCAGCCTCACTATTAAATTATACAGAGAAAGGGAAGAAAAGCAATAGCTCACACCCAACCCCACTCTTTCCAAACAGCCATGCATAAAAATGGAGAGCAAGACACGGATATATTTAGCTTGGATCTCCAGCAACCGCAGTAAAATTAAATGGCCTGTTCTCTGAAATATACAATTAGAGTTGTTTTAACATGTGTTTTTGGAGGTTGGGTGTGGTTTTAGATAGTTGGAGACTTAGGTCTACTGTGTAGCCCATCAACTTTAACCAGATCTGTCGGACTCCAATTTCCTTAACAGCAACCCACAGTTACTGAAATAAAACCAACTTGCCAGTGAGCTGAGTGCCTGGCATTTTCCACCAGTTGACCTTCTTCAGACTTGTGTTTTCCTCTCTGGTCTTACAAGACTTTGGCATCTTCAAATGCCGTTTGCAGGGGATCTGTTTAAAGTAGCCACTGAGGGGCGCCTGGGGGGCTCCGTCGGCTGGGTGTCCAGCTCTTGATTTCGGCTCAGGTCATGATCTCACAGACGTGAGACGGAGCCCCGCCCTGGAGTCCGGGCTGCGCGCGAAGCCTGCTTGGGATTCTCTGTCTCCCTCTCTCTCTGTTCCTCCCCAGCTTACTCTTGCATGCTCTTAAAATAGACAGATAGACAGACAGACAGACAGACAGACAGTCTTTAACCATTGAAGGCAACTCTTGGACTGAGCGCCCCTGCATTTTCCCGCAAACCCCACCCGCATGTTCAGGGAGGGTTAGCGCCTGCTTGGGGACAGTTCAGAACCTGTTCCGACGGTGCTTCGGGACGGCCCGACTTCCCCACCTCGGAGTCCCCTGGGTGCGTGTGAGGAGCTAATCCAGAGCGTTCGTTATTGCCGACGGGGGCCTGGGAGGCCGGGCCGGGGCCCTGAGCCCCCCAGATCCTGTAAGGGCCCCTCCGAGGCCACCGAGTCTCCTGGAATTTACACACGCTCCAGAGAGATCCTTGCAGGGGCCTGAGACCAGGGCTTGTGCGGCTCATTACCCACCCGGTGACCGGGAGGGCCCACCCTGTGTACATAGATGATTTGCTCAGAAAGGTCTTTTCTTTCTCTCTCCCGCTCAAGTACAAAGACCGACTTCTCTCCCTCCCTCCTCCGGACTCTAAGCTGGGGAGCTGGAACTACGTGGTTAGGTAACTTCACGTCACTTCAACTCAGCGGTGGAAACATGTCTTCGTTCAAGCGTTCGGTTCTTCTAGAGACATTCAGGGGGTGCGTGCGGCGCGTGGCACCGGGTCTGCACCCCGGGGTCGGGTGACGCAACAGAGAACGACATGGCGTCACATTCTAGCTGGGGGCTGGGGTTGGGCGGGGAGGGGGGCGCAGGCAGTATGTAAGGGAAGAAACAAGATGAGGACATGACTGGTGGTGACAAGAAAAGCACGGGGGTGGTGTGACCCACCGGGGCGGGGCTGCCACGTCCCCGGAAGGAGGCCACTTTGCATCTTGCTTGAAAAGACGGAAAGGAAAGCAGCCGGCCGTGGAAAGATCGGCGTGGGGGAAGGAACCAGAGTCGGGGGCTCAGCAGGTGCGGACGCCCTAAGACAGAAGTCACTTGGCTGGTTTAGGGGACGGGAGGGGAACCTGAGCAGCCAGAGCAGGAGAGAGTGGTGGAGGCAGGTCAGAGAGGTGGGCAGGCCAGCCCGCGTGGTAGTCCAAGGTCTCAGACAAGGTTGTGGTCAAGGCCAGTGGCAAATTTAGAGGTTCAAAAAGGCTGTCGGCAGCAGGATGGAGAATGGGTCGCTGGGAGGCAGCTGGAAGGCCGGGCTGGACCGGCGGAGAGGGACAGGACGCAGATAGAGCTCCAGATAGATGCGGAGGTGGAGCACTGGGACTCGTCAGTGGACTGGACGTGGTGCCGTGTGAGTGTCCTGGGGCCGCCAGGAGAGGCACCGCCAACCAGGGGGCTTAAAACAACAGAGATGTATCCGTTCCTACTTCTGGAGGCTGGAGGGGCAAAGTCGGTGAATCAGCAGGGCCGAGCTCCCTCCAAAGGCTCCGAGGAAGATTCCTTCCCCTCGCCTCTTCCAGCTTTGGTGGGTCTCGGTGCCCTTTGGCTTTTGGCCACATCATTCCAGTCTCTGCCCCTGTCTTTACACAGCATTGCTTGCGATGTCTTCTGTGTCGTGTTACGGTGAAAAACTTGGCTAATGAAAATTATGTTTCAAAATAGACCGAGCAGCACTGGCTTAGGGTCAGCAGTGGAAGACGCTGTTATTCAGAAGAGCAAGGTTATCAGGGATGGGGCTGGGCGGGGGGTGGGGGGTTTGGCTGGCGCCCAGACCGGGACAGAGCTCAGGTGGCCAGTTTGCACGGGTCCCCCTAAAAGTCCTTCTTTGGTCCCGCCGGCCCCTTAAGACCCTTTTCCTGTAAGCGTCCAACTTCGGCTCCGGTCATGACCTTGTGGTTTGTGGGTTTGAGTCCCACATGGGGCTCTGTGCTGACAGCTCAGAGCCTGGAGCCTGCTTCAGATTCTGTGTGTCCCTCTCTCTCTGCCCCTCCCCTGCTTGCACGCTTGTCTCTCTCTCTCAAAATAAATAAACATTTTTTTTTAAAAAAAGTCTCTCTTCCTGGCCAGCTGTGCCCCACCCGGACCAGTAACACGGGGCTTTTCTTGTTTTCAGAGGCCAATTCAGGAAAACCGAAGATGTTAACAGCATCTTTTTATCTTTTTTTTTTAAGTTTATTTATTTTGAAAGAGAGAGAGCGAGCGAGCAGGAGAGGGGCAGAAAAGGATGGAGCATCACACCCCAAGCAGGCCCCACACTCAGCGCGGAGCCTCATGTGGGGCTCGAACTCCCAACCGTGAGATTGTGACCTGAGCCGAAATCAAGAGTCGGATGCTCAACCAGCCGAGCCACCCAGGCGGCCCCCTCTTTTTTTTAACTCTAAGAAATTACACCAGTGTTAATCAGGAAACGGGATGTTGGGAGCTGCGTCAGCACCCTCTCGCAGACGAGGAGCCGCCGCCGGAGGGGCTCCTTGTGGAGGCCGAGACCCCAGCGGCGCACAGCCAGCCGGCACGAGGCTGATGGCCGCGCCGGCCCCTCGAACAAATTTCATTATTGAGCAAAGATACTTTTGAGGCTAGTTTACATTGTCTTTGCTTGGCTGACCTTGTGCGCCATTGAATTGGAAAATGTAGTTTGTATTGTAAGGCCTCTTAATAATGTATTTTTTTTTTGAAACGAGGGACTTTTCCATTGCAAATGAGACAAAGAATGCCTCGGTCTGTTTTGAAACATAATTTTCATTAGCCAGGTTTTTCACCGTAACAGGATTTAAATTTTATTCTAAACACAGCCCGCCCCCTCCCAGCCCAACAACACATATTTATTTATATTCCTCCATTAAAAAGCTGTGGAAAGACGCACAAACTAATAATCCTGGCTGCTGCCGGGAAGAGGCAAGGGTGTGGAGGCGATGCTGCGTCCTTCAGCGTGTTATTGCTTAATAATGAGAGTATATTCAGAGAGGCAGGACCCCACCCTGCGCACGGGGGTCGTGCTGTGGGTTGAACCGTGTCCCCCCTCCCGCCCCTCCCCGGCCGATTCGCACTTGAGGTCCTAACCCCAACCCCCCTGCCTCTGCCTGTGCCCTTCAGAGGTGATGGAGTTAAACGGGGGTCCCTGGGCTGGGTCCTAACTCCACCACGACCGGGGTTCTCATGAAAAGGCGAAACTCGGAAGGCATGTGAAGACACAGAGAAACAAGCCCACCGACACCTGGGTCTGGGACTTCTGCCTCCCAGGACCGGGAGAGCACCCATTCCCATGGGGGAAGCCGCCCGCGTGCAGCATCCAAGGGCACGTCACAAGCAGGTCCAGGTTCCTCCTGGGGGGGTGGGGTGTGCAGCTGGATGCAAGCTGGACGCGGAGTCACGCCCTCCGGATCCCACCCGCCTCCTCCAGTCTCCACCCAGGCTGCCCCCACACCTGCCCTTACACCTGCTCTCCCAGCAGCGCCGCTGGCCAGCCGCCTGCACTTGACGCAAGCGATTTGGGAAGGACCGGGATCTCACCCACACTGTCCACTTCCAGAGACCCCCACGTTCTCTGCCCTCTCTTGTTCACTCCTCCGGCGAGTCCCCAAAATCCTTCGCACACCTTGTCAGGCCTCCTGGGCTCCCAGGACTGACCCTGCACCTGCCACCTGTGCGGCACTCCTTCTGAGCTCACCCTGCCTTCCTCCTCCTCCTCCTCACTTCCGGAAGCCCCCAGCTCCAGGCTCCGCCCACCCAGCTCCCCTCACCCCTGCTTTCTTGTGATTTTGCTCCTTCTCCCCCAAAACGATCCTCTGTCTCTTAACATTTATTTATTTCTGAGAGACAGGGCACAAGCAGGGGAGGGGCAGAGAGAGAGAGGGAAACACAGAATCCGAAGCAGGCTCCAGGCTCTGAGCTAGCTGTCAGCACAGAGCCTGACGTGGGGCTGGAACCCATGAACCGTGAGATCATGACTGAGCCGCCCTGGCGCTCTGGCTCCTGCCCTGTCAGGCAGCGCTGCCCAGTGGGCCTGGATGCCGGCCGCTCGTGCAATTATAAACGGCCTAGCAACCACCTTGTTAAAAGGTAAAATGAATGAAATGAAATTATATAATTGGATATCTTAATTAACATTTAATTATCTGTTTATTTTCTTTAACCCAACAGATCCAAAGCATTATTATTTTGACAGGTAATCAATATTTTAAAATTATTGAGATAGTTCACATTCTTTTTTCCATTGTAAGTTTTCAAAATCTGGCGGGTATTTTTACATTTAAAGGACATCCCATTTTGCACACAAAACTTCCATCAGAAACACTCAATCTCAGGGCACCTGGGTGGCTCAGTCGGTGGAGGGTCCGATTCTTGATTTCAGCTCAGGCTGTGACCCCAGGGTCATGGGCTCGAGCCTGGAGTCAGGCTCTGTGCTGAGCGAGCGAGGGCCTGCCTGAGATTCTCTCTCTCTCTCTCTCTCTCTCTCTCTCTCTCTCTCTCTCTCTCTCTCTTTTCCCCCTGCCCTCCTCCCAAAAGTGCTCTCTCTATATATCTCTAAAAAGAGAGAGAGAGAGAGAGAGAGAGAGAGAGAGAGAGAATAAAGGAGGGAAAAAGGAAACGCTGAATCTGTATTTAGGTTTTATACAATCTGTGGTTGGAAAAACACATGCCGGTCCTTGCGGAGGAGCCCTTGATCTTGACCGCGTCAGGAGGCCTCACTGTATCGTACTCATGGGCATTCTTGAGCCACGTCCGTCCCCTTGAGCACCTGCGGGCAGGACGGGCCATCGGAGGCGCCCGGCGCCACCTGCATGTGAGCTCCCCCCGCCCCGCCGGGAGGCGTGGCCAGCAGGGCACAGCCCCCCCCCCCCCAGCTCCGGGCAGCGCCGTGAGCCCCTCCGGCGCCACTTCCGTGTTTTATGCCTCTTCGTGTCCCTCCCCTGCCTGACCCGGGGCTCGGCGCAGGCTATTGCTAAATAAAAGCAGTAATTGCATCCGCTAAAACTTCTTTTCAGATTCAGTAAACCAACCTGAACTCATTAACCTAGGGGGAAAGCGGGACTGCATAGAGATGCCCCTTGCCCTCTCCCGCTCATAAAACAGTCGTGAGGAGTGAGAGCTCTGGGCCGCCTGGTCACCGTCCTCAGTCCCGGCTCAGGAATGAGTGGTGTGGCCGCGTCAGCACCCCCCCCCCCCCCGGCCTGCGGATGAGGAAACGGGTGTGGGGAGGGGCAAGGGCCCACAGTCTCGCAGGCAGTGACCTGGGGGCCGGGGCCCGGCCCCCCTGTGGAGCCGGCCGAGTGCACGGAGCCAGCACCTGCTTGCCCGCCTGTGTCCCGTGGTCCCGCGCAGCCAGCTTCTGATCCCACGGAACAGATGAGGACACTGAGGCGCCTGGGGTGACGCATCCGCATCTCACCCAAAGCCACAGATGCTGGATTCCAGGCCAGCTTCGTCCGGCCCAGCCTGGGCTCCGGCCACCCGGCCCTACAGCCATGGTCCTTGCCTTTAAGGGACAGGTGTATGCCAGGGGTCAGGATGCAGCGAGGCCCCACCTGCCCCCCCCAGGAGAAGCCTGCCTTCAGCAGGGGGTTCATGCACGCTCACGGGGGACTCGGAGGCCCGGTGCTGTTGTGTGAAGGCTCTGTCCGTCTGCATTTCTCGGCCGGCCCTGGCCGCACGGGGCCCCCGGGGCTGAGAGGGGCCTCAAGCTGGGTTTAGCGCTCTGCCATCAGCATCCTGAAATTCTGCAGGCTCTGAACGTGGGCCCTGCTTTTTCAATAGGCTCTGAGCCCCACAAATCAGGTAGCAGGTTCCGGCGGCCAGTGTTTGCTGTGAGACCCGGGTGGATAGGGCACCAGGCCTGGCAGATGACAATGTCAGCAAGACAGAGGCCCCCCTGGCCCTCCCTGAGCTCACAGTCAGCTGCAGGGGCCTGTGATCGACAGGTGCCTTGACCTGCACTAGCAGTGGTCAGTGCTGGGAAGGTGGTGACCAGTATTGTTCCCTATAGGTCGGGGGGGGGGGCAGAGGGGGCGCGACAGGCTCTAGGGGGCACCAGAAGGCCCAGCTCAAGATAGGGTCATGGGTAAGCTCCCACCAAAGAGGGAACACTTGAGCTGAAGGATGAGAATGAGCCGGAAGATCCAAAAAGAGCATCCCTGGGGCAGTGCCAAGTTCAAAGGCCCCAGGGTGATTACAGGCTGGGCGTCTCAGGCTGCTGAGGCAGACCCCACAGACAGATGCTTGAGCATGTTGTCCTCAGTTTGGGGGCCTCGGAGGCCCAAGATCACAGGTGCCAACAAGTTCTCAGTCTGGTGAGGGCCCCCCTTCTGATTTACCCAGAACGAATCCCACCATGGGGACCCCACTTCCCTGACTACGTCTCAATCTATTATTATCTCCCAAAGGCCCCGCCTCCAAATGCCACCACACTGCGGGCCATCACAGTGCCTCAACAATGACCTTGGGCGGGGCACAGACACTCAGCCCCTCACGCCCGGTGCCAGAAAATATTGACGGGAGGTCAGTGTGACACCAGGGCGCCAGGAGAAAATGACGAGAGCAAACCCAGGCTGAGGTCGGGTTTTGCAGGATTTATAAACAGGAAGAATATTAAACAGCAGAGCGACCTGATCACTTGGACGTTTCTAGGACCTAGCGCTTGTTACCAGCGAAACTCCGGGTCCTCTGAAATGGGACGTAAAGTGAGCCCCTCTGAGCCCACCTCTCACACGACAACCCGGAACCTCCTTATCCACCTGTCCGCTCCCCTTCCCTTCCCTGTGTTTATCCGTCCCCACCTCTTCAGGGCATGGGCGCCCCGAGTGTAGACTGTGAGCCAGGCTTGCTCTTGAGCGCAGTGTTACCGCAGGCCGCATCCATTCTTCTGCACCTCCTTGGGCCCCTCCATGTTCTCTTTCCACCACGCGCGGGTGCTGTTGGGTGTGGCCACAGTTCACACCCGGTTTTCACTGCTGGATAATGTTCCAGTGTGCCGCGTGCTACAACTGACTCTTCGGTTCTTTGTTCCACAAACATTCCCTTGTTTCCGGCTTTAGCGCAAGTGTGTTAGCAACAGTCCTGTATTCGCGACCCGAGTGGGATGACGGGTGACTTCGTGGGGCCCCGCGGGTGCGCTTCCTTCAGGGGAAGAGAAGAGAATGCTACCGAGTGACATCTCTCAGCGACGGCCAGGATTCTTCCCTAAATACGCTATTTCCGCCCCGCGCACGCGCACGCATGCGCACGGGCGGCGTGCGCGGTGGGGGTTGACGTTGGACACATCTCTGACTGTGACTCACAGAAAACGTTTGTAAGCTCATGCTCTTACTTGGTCAACTCTTACGAAGTTTTTACAAGAGCTGCTCTACAAAGTAATTATCCCAATTCACGCTCCCACCGACGGGGTCCCCACCAACCTTCACCTGCGTTTGCTGTGGAACGCGTCGTTTTTGCTAATCTAATGAGGATGAAATGTTACTTTGTTGCATCTTAATTTGCATGGCCCTGACTACTAATGGGGTTGAACGTTTCTACATAGCTTTATTTACTATTGTGTTTCCTCTTCTGTGAAATACTGGCTTGTGTCTTGGGCCTGTTTTTCTGTTGTATTGTTTGTCTTTTCCTTAAGATTTGTAGGACTTCTTTACATGTTCCGTATACTAATCCTTGGCTGTTGATTGCATGGCAAATTCTCTTCTCCTGGTTAGTGGCTTTTCTTCTCATTCTCTGCGTGGTGTCTTTTGAGCAACAGAAGTTCCTAATTTTAATGTAGCATTATCAGCTTGTCTTTCAGCATTAACATTCTCTGCATTTTGTTTAGGAAATCCGTGGGGCGCCAGGGGGGCTCAGTTGGTTGAGTGTCGGACTTTGGCTCAGGTCATGATCTCACGGTTCATGGGTTCGAACCCCGAGTCCGGCTCTGTGCTGACAGCTCAGAGCCTGGAGCCTGCTTCGGATTCTGTGTTTCCCTCTCTCTCTGCCTCTCCCCTGCTCATGCTCTGTCTCTCAAAAATAAATAAATTTTTAAAAAAAGAAAGAAATCCTTTGCTATGTTGAGGTCTTGAACATATTCTTTCACATTTTCTTCTAAAGGTTTTAGCATTTTGCATTTACCTTTAATCCACTGGAAATTGACTTGGGGGTATAGGACCCAATCTCTCTATTTGCTGGCGGAACCCAGCTGTCCTGGGCCTGGTTTTTGAAAGGACGTCCCTCTCCCGCGGATCAGCAACCCCCTGGTATGGCAAACTTACAAAGTTCACGGGCCAGTAGCTGGGTTCTCGATTCTATTGATCGCTTTATCCCTGCACAGATATACAATGTTATAATTATTGAAGTTTTCATAAATCTTGATCTCTGATACAGAATGCCCCCATAGCCTATTTTTCTTCAATATAAATCTTATAGCCATCTTGTCAAGGTCCTTAACAAAAAAGCTTGTTGTGATTTTTGACCGGAATCCATTAGGTTTATGGACCAGAAGAGAATAGATGTCTCTTGATATTTTCTATCTGCGAATACATCACTTCATTTTTCCTATCTGGTCTTTTAGTACATTTGGGTAATTTTCTCCAAAAACGTTTTGTTTACCTTTATAAGATTTATTCCTGGGTACCTTATACTTTTTACCACTACTGTAAATGGTGTTTCCCCCCCAACTATTTGTTGCTGTTACAGAATGTAATTGATTTTTTTGGATTGATTTCTTTTATCCAGCCATCTTGCTAAACACTCTTCTTGTTTCCATTTTTCTGTAGATGTTGAGTGCTGAACAAAGATAAGTGTACCTTCTGCAAATGGTGATAGTTTTATTTCTTTTCTAATTCTTATGCCTTTTTCCCATACTGCTAGGATCTTCAGTAAGCATTAACAGTGACTGGCATCCGCTGTGATGGTGGGATCTTTTCTTATCCCTGATCCTAAAAGTTCAGTATTTCACCATGAAGAAATATCATTTAGGGGCATCTGGGTGGGACTCAGTTGGTTAAGCGTCAAACTTCAGCTCAGGTCATGATCTCACGGTTCGTGGGTTCAAGCCCCACATCAGGCTGTGTGCTGACAGCTCGGAGTTTGGAGCCTGCTTCGGATTCTGTGTCTCCTTCTCTCTCTCTGCCCCTCCCCCACTCACACTTTGTCTGTGTCTCAGAAATAAACTTAAAAAATTATTTCACTTAACGTACGGATTTTACTAATACCCTTAATCAGCATAAGGATATTTCAAAATTATTTCTCTTTTGATAAATTAAAAAAAATTTTTTTTAATGTTTATTCATTTTTGAGGCAGAGAGAGAGACAGAGTGTGAGCGGGGAAGGGTCAGAGAGAGAGGGAGACACAGAATCCGAAGCAGGCTCCAGGCTCTGAGCTGTCAGCACAGAGCCTGATGCGGCACCTGAACATACGAACTGTGAGATCATGACCTGGGCCAAAGTGGGATGCCCTACTGACTGAGCCACCCAGACGCCCCTCTTTTGATAAGATTTTTAAAATTATGAATGGGTGTAGAATTTTATCAAATGCTTTTCTACATCTGTGAGTAGCAGATCATATGGTTTTTCTCTTTTAATCTGTGAATGTGGTGAGTGACATTTATCGATTTTTCTAATATAAAATGTGTTTTGCATTATTGGGACTGACCCAACATGGACACGATGCATGATCTTTCCCATTTGCTAATATTTTATTTGGGACTTTTGCAACCTTGTCTATAAAGAGATTGTCCTATAACTTTCCTTTCTCACTCGGTCCTTAGTTTTCTTTCCTCACACTGTCTTCAAAAGGCTTCAGGGTCTCTCTCTCGTGAGGGTCCTTTCCAAAACCTGGAGTGGGGGCGGAACCCCAGCAACGAGTTCTTACAGACATCAGCTTTCACTGACTTTGAAAATGGAAGCCACTTAACATCATCCAGTTAGGAGAGAGGCCCTGTCTGCTCCGAGCTGGCTCTTTCCACCCTGACCCCCTGCCATCCTGCCTCCTGCTGTAAAGTGTTGGAGCAGCACAGGCATCTGGAGGGTCCTTGAGCAGAAGTGGCGCTGGGAATCCTTTCATGGGCTTTGCAGCCACTTCCGGTATTGTTAAGTTAGTGCTACCTGAGCTGGGGCGGGACTGGCTTCTGGAACACTCGCCCCTGGGGGGGTAGTGGGAGCTGCCGTCATGGTCATGAAGGAAGGTGTGTTTGGATTTGTCCTCTGGCACCAGTCATGTCCGCCGTGTGGGTGGTGGAGATGCAAGACGCGAAACACAGGGAGCCACAGCCAGCAGACGGGACGTTACTGCCCATCATTTGGCTCCTATGTGGAAGAAATTCGGTAGAGATTTCCCAAACACTGAGAACACCCTCTGAAACATAGGACATAGAACAGTGAGCTTGTGAGCCAAAAAAAATTAAATTAAATTAAAGAGTGTCTAAGTGATCAATAACCAAAGATATTTTTAGTCAACATGGGCAGAAGAAAGCCCGGATGGCCTTTCTACTCTTGCCATAGAAGATAAAAGTACAGAATCCTCGTCATAGGAAGAGGTGATCAAAGGCTCTACGGCCCCAAAAATGTTGGCAGAAGGCCATGCAAGGGTTGAGCCGTTGATCAGTCAGTCAGGACACTGTGCCGTTTTCGCACGTGTCGTTAGGTTTGTGGCACCTGTTAGCGTCCTCACATTTGTCTTTTCTTGTGATATGTGTCTCCTTCTAAATCAAGAGTTACTTAAAAAAAATTTTTTTTAACATTTATTTATTTTTGAGAGACAGAGACAGAGCATGAGCAGGGGAGGGGCAGAGAGAGAGGGAGACACCCAATTGGAAGCAGCTCCAGGGTCCGAACTGTCAGCACAGAGCCCGACACAGGGCTCGAACCCACGAACCGTGAGATCATGACCTGAGCTGAAGTCGACGCCTAACTGACTGAGCCCCCCAGGCGCCCCAAGAGTTACTTTTATTTTACTTCTGTATACATCTGCACGTTCGTTCTGAGGAGGAACTCCAGGCCCTGTCCTAGGTAAAAAGGACTCCGGTAGGAGGAGAGATTTGCTCCCTCGTTTTCTACCTTTTGAAGAGTTTGAGTAAAATTGGAATGAACGGTTTCGTTACAGTTTAGCAGAACTCCTGTAAGCACATTCTGGCCTGGGGTTTGTGTGTGTGTGTGTGTTTTGTGTTGTTTTGTGTTCTGTTTCTTGGCAAACTGGGATATTTCAAATTACTGCTCAATTCCTCAGCTACGCAACCCCTTAGGCAGCAGTTACATACAACGACCCATAAGCTTCTTTTTAAAAAATCTCTCTGCTCCATCTGTAGTTCTGCCCCCTTTCGTTCCTGATTTTATTTCTCTTCTCTCCCCCTCACTCACGGTTCCTTTCTTTTCTTTCTTTTCTTGGTAAGTCTTACTGAAGATTTACCTAATTTATTAAGGATTTCAGAGAATCAATCTGGGCCTTGTTTAATTCTCTGGTTTTTTTTCTTAATATCTGCATTTCCTCCTTACTATCTCTTTCCTTTGACCTTATTTGGGCTTGCTGTTTTCCATGCTCTACCTTTAAAAAAGTTTTTTTTTAAGTTTATTTTTGAGAGAGAGAGAGAGAGAGAGAGTGAGAGAGAGCACTTGCGAGTGAGCAGGGGAGAGGCAGAGACAGAGGAAGAAGATCTTAAGCAGGCTCCACATTGTCAGCACGGAGCCCAAGGTGGGTCTTGAACACACGAACCTCAAGATCATGACCTGAGCCAAAACCATGAGTTAGATGCCCAACCAACTGAGCCCTCCAGGCGTCTTGTCCCAACTTTTTGGTTGGATAAGTATCTTTAATTTTCAGCATTCTTCTTTTAAATATGTTTATAAGTTTATAAGCTTACCTCAAAGTCTTGCTTTCTGGGCATTCTACAAGTTTTGGTATGTATTATTTTCAACTTTCACTTAGCTGTAAGTTCTGTATTTTTTTTAAGCTTTTATTTATTTTGATTTATTCATTCATGCCTGGGTGTTTTAAAAGTGTTTGTAACTTCCAAACACATAGGATTTTTTAAAATGTTTTTATTTCTGACTTAATTTAGTCAGATCATTGTGATCAGTAAGTGGCCTGTATGGCACCAATTCTTTGAATTTGTTAAGACTTAATCCATGACTTCGCGCAGGGTCGGTGTTTGTGAGTATTGTCCACATGCTTGGAAAGGGCATCCTTTCGTGGTTGAGCACAGTCTTGTACAGACACTCACCCAACACACATATATAAAATGAGTTAGATTTGTTCATTGTGTTTTTAAACCTTCTGCATCATTACTGACTTTGCTTGACCGATAAATAACTGAAAACATTGTGTTATAATCTTTCACCAGGATGATGGCTCATCACTAGCCCCCTATGTCTAGAGCGATGTTTGCTCTGTATATTTCGATGCTATTTCAATATCTTTCTGGCAAATTGGACCATCTATGGAGTGACCTCTATCCTTAATAATGCTTTTTATGGTATATCCTGCTTTATCTGACGTCAGTTTCCTTTTATTTAGTATTAGTAAATAAGTAGCCTTCAATCACTTTACTTTCAACCTTTTCGTGTTCTTAGGCTTTGAGTATGTAAATAACCTAGAGCAGAAGTCCTGAAAATCCAATTTGATAAAGTCTTCTAACTGACAAGTAAATCAGGTTTGTTTCTATCATCTTCTTATTTTCTGCAAATTGTGCTTTATGCATTCTTCCTCCTTTCTTGTCATATATGTCATAGATATATGTATGCATATGTATATGCAGGATAATGTTTGTGTGTCATAGAGGTGACATCTATATATTTAAAAGATTAGTTGAGTTGTGTTTATTCCCACTAGGGTTTTTTTTCCTTTCTTCTGGCTTGGAAGTGTATACAATACTTCCGTAATGTTCGTGGCTATTTCGGAAATTAGAACACCTTGATATCTTCACCCTCCACTTCTATCTTCATGCTTTTCCTGATAACGCAAAGAATTTAGAACATTGGTCTAAATATTCCTCTTCAAAAATCACAGACTATTATTTTCTAGTATTTTAATCATGTCTTTTTTTTTTTGACCCCACAAAATGAGAGACTATCAGTTTATCTGTGGTGGTGGTGATGGTGGTGGTGGTTTCAATTTACAACATTTTCAAATTCTTGGCTCGTGAAATCTTCTTAGAAGCCAGACACTGCCTCTTCGATTCCTTGGTATAAAAGGTCATTAGTGTAGCGGTACTCTTGGTACCCAACTCAGCACTGTTTCTCTGAAAATGCCTTTACTTAATCCTTGTTCTTGAAAGGTTATTTGGCTGGGGACACAATTCTAAGCCAAGAGTTCCTTTCTCTCTTACTCTCTCTTTGTCTCTCTCTCTCTCTCTTTTTTTTTTTACCTTTAGTGTTCTACGGGGCCAAGGGTTAGTTTGTTTTTACTGATTTTGTTTGGTGCTCACTGTTCTTCTTGGGACCAGTGGTGGGGGGTCTTTTTTTGGTCTCCAGAAAATTATCAGACATTTTTTCTTCATCTATTGTTTCTCCGCTACCCTTCCTTTTTTTCTCCTTCTAGGAGACATTAGACTTTCTCCATATAACTGCTATGCCTTCCAACCCTTTTCTCTTAGTTTTCAGCCCCCTCTCTTCATTTCCCAAATTTTGGGTAATTTCTTTTCATCTATTTTCCAGTTCATGAATGCCCTTTTCAACTGTGTCTAACCTGCTCCTTGATCCAGACACTAAGTTTTCATATTAATAATTATTTTTTTTGTTTCTTAATGTTCTATTTGGTTCTTTTTTCAAATCTGCTTGGCCATTTTTTATAGGTTCATGTTTGTTATTCTCTCTTTTTTTTTTTTTTGCTTAGTAAATATTATTTATTTTGATGAAGACCCTAAATGCAAGAACTCGGCCATAACTTGGTATTTCCAGCACTACTTAGCATATTGCTTTGTGAGAAAATAGTACTTGGTATATTTGTGACTGAAATCAATCTGTCATAGATCATACTCAGACTGAGTTCTACTGTCCTTTTGGAAGCAAGCTCATGAACAGATTTCCAGTGCAGGTTATATGAGCTTAACCTTCTCCTGTAGTATCACCTTTACTCATTTATTTCTTAATTGCTGATACAGATGCGTCTGTAATAAACATTGGGTTTTTGTGATCAAATACAGTCTCAATGACAAGACAACTTAGAAGTGAACATTGAAACAGCCTACCATCAGAACTGAAACAAAACTATGTCTCTTAGCAACAGTAGTTCTGAAACTATTTTTATACAGCCTAAAAGTAAGGGCATCCACTCCATTATTTTCCAAATTTAAGTTTAGTTGATGGATTTTACTGAAATGGTTATTTGCTCCACGTTCATTTTTTTAATTCAAAATTTTATTGAACATTTCATACATGCTTTTCTTTTTTCTGTGATGGTAATTCCAATATCTGATGCTCCGGGGATGTAAGATTTTTGTTTCTGCTAACTCTTACTCCATAGTGAGTGGTTTACTTACATATTTAGTGACCTTTAATTGGGGACTCATATGTGTTTGGTCTAATCCATGGAAAATCTTGGAGGGGGAAATGACCATGCCTTTCTCAAGAAAACATTCATATTTGTTTCTCCCAGGAGCCAATGCTTCCCCAGAAATGTGGTTCACACCTTGATCCTTAACCGCCAGCAATGCTAACAATGACATTTGCCCCCAGGAGGGTCTCTGCGGGTCCCACTCCAGCTCACGTTCGGGGCCAGGGATCTCAGAGGCTTCCCCACACTCTACAGAATCACACTTTACATCAAATCTCGTTGTGCGTCGTGAAGGGGTCCTTGCGATATTCTGCGAGCCGCCCAGCAGAAATGGGATGCTGATTTCCATCTCTAAAGATCACACCTGCTGTTTCATGGGGTGGGGCGTGGGGGGCGCTGCGTGGATGCTGGGGAAACACTGAGAGGCAACGGTCACTCTTTCAGGTGAGAGACGGCGGTGGTCTGACCCAGGGTGGGATCAGTGAAAATCAACAGAACGGTATGAATCCAAGTCAGTGGAGCGTCTGCTGCTTAATGTGTGTCCCTCGCCTGCTTCCAGGCACAGAGATGTGTGCGTGGCCGCACACTCTCGTTAGCTTGTAATTTCTCTGCCACCGTTCAGATGTTAGAGAGCAGAAAGTGAGAAGTGTGATCATATCCAGTGTGGCCAAAAGGTAAAAGGACACGAATACTCTCATATACCATTGGGGGAGGCTAACCTGAAACAGCATTTTTGGAGGACAACTTAGTCAGACCTATCAAAATGTTAAGCATGCGGGGTGCCTGGGTGGCTCAGTCGGTTGAGCCTCCGACTTCGGCTCAGGTCAGATCTCACGTTCGTGGGTTCCAGCCCCGCATCAGGCTCTGTGCTGACAGCTAGCTCAGAGCCTGGAGCCTGCTTCCGGTTCTGTGTCTCCTTCTCTCTCTGCCCCTTCCCCTCTCATGCTGTGTCTGTCTCTGTATCAAAAATAAATAAAACATTAAAAAAATCAAAATGTTAAGCATGCAATCTTTTTGTTAGGAATTTCTCCAAAGGACACATACAAAATGTATGCCAAAATATGTTAAAATGTTAAAAGGATGTCCAAGATATTGCTGTATTATGTAGTAATCGCAACAAACGAACCCAACCCAAGAAAACTGACCACGGTCTGAATGACTGTCTGGGAAGACTGGTTTGGGAAATGAAGATTCATCTCCCTCATGGAGCACTGTTTTGTTTTCCACAAAGAGACACATCTAAGGTAGAAAGCAATCCCTGATAACTCAACTGTAAAAAGCAAAATGCAGAACAATGTGTACAGAAAGATTGCGTCCATAAAAAAAAACCTTAATGGCCAAATAAAAAACATATGCATTTATATGCAGAGATCGGCAGGAAACCGTTTTCTGGGAGGTACACACGTGACTTAAAGTGATGCACATTGGAGAAAGTAAGTGGGGCTTCGGGGTAGAAAAAGCGACTTTCGCTTTTCATTTTCTCCCTTTTTTATACATTTTGAAAATTCCACTGCAAGCCAGGCATTGCTTTTGTTTGAATGGTGTAGCCTGTTTTTATTGGGCTCTTCATGATTAGGGCACCTGCTCCTCACGGTTACTGCATCTCCCTGTAACTTTATCATTTCCACTGGTTCCTCCCTGGAAGACTGAATAATCCTTAGTCCCTCCGGTCCCAAGGAGCCAACCTTCCCCAAAGGCCTCCAAAATCTATTATTAAGATAAAAACATAGACTTCAAATAATATGCATGAAATGATCCCATTTTTTTTGTGAACAATAACAGAGTAAATGTGTGCGTGTGTGTATAAAAGAAGAAAAGTCGAGGAAGATTTATCCATTCATTCAACAAAAATGCATTGTGTGCCTGCCAAGAGCCGGGCATCGGTGTGGAGATGCCAGGTCAGAGGGCACCCGAGTCCCTGTGTTCTCTCCCCTCTCTCTCTCCCTCCCCCCTGCATCCCAGACTCCAGAAGCTGCAGGGCAACGTGTGCCAGCAGGTCAACAGCACTTCACTGTGGGCGAGGTGCATGGGAGGGAGCTTTAATATCACCTTCATGTTTTACTGTATCTTCTGATTCATTTCTTTCTTGCCCTGTGTACGGCATAAGAGATCTTATATAAAAATAATAATTAAGCCATAAAACACAATCTCCCTACCCCTCTGGTTTTGCCTCTTCTCCGAACGCCTACACTTACCCACGCAGTATTTGAGATACACCCACACTAACACGTTTTTTTGGAATGGGTCTGGAAATCAACGCTCAGTGTGCCCCTTGCATTTTGTCTGCAACCCTACTTGTGAACAGCCAGCTCCCAGTCCTTCTGATCCTCTTCGAGTGGCCCTCCTCGGGCCCTCCCTGGCCCTTCCCTTGGGGCTGCTTTTTCCTTGGGATTCTGCCTCTGGCCAACTTCCACCCTCTGCCCTCGCCAGCGGCCAGCAGCTGGTGCACGCATCGCCCGGGGGTGGGGGTGGGGGAGGGGGCCATCACGGCTGCTGCCTACATCAGCTCCCCAAACAGCAAACCCCAGAGAGGAAACTCCCCAGCTCTCCGTCTGGGAGATGGCGCAGCACCCAGCGCCCCCCACCCAGCCTCGGGCGGAGAACGCACAGGCCCAAGGCGCCTCTGCTCTCTGCCCCCGCCCCACGGCTCAACGGGGCCAGGCTGGCTTCCACACGCCCCGCCCCCTCCCCACCCCGGCCTCCGCGCCAGGGATGTGAGGGGGGCTCTCACAGGTTCAAGCCCTTCCTTCCCGCCCCCCCCCCACTAGATCATCCTTCACACAAGTCAGGAGGCCTAGGAGCATTGGTCCCCAACTGCCACCATGGCAATTTGGCCACCTCTGATCACTACTGTTTTATAACTGCGTTGACATCTCTCTCTCTGTCTCTCTAAAGTAACTAACCCGTTTTCACTTAGTGGAAAAAAAAAAAACCCAAGCCACCCCTGTATACTTTAGGCTCATGCTAACAAAACCCCAAGCCTGATGCCTCAGTTACTGAGCCAAATCAAAACAGACACGGAGCTAATCAGACGTGAGGTGTCCATCATGTTCCGCGGGAGTCACGGCCGGTGTCGCCCGGGAAGGCGCAGCGCTGCCTTCCAAAACGCCAGCCGCCCTCCGCCCCGCACACGGCTCCTTCTGTTTGAAGGACACTCCAGACCCTCAAGTGGCTGCGAGGGCCTCCGCACAGCTGCTGCCCTGCTCTCGCCGTGCCAGCCCTCGCCTGGGCCCGCCCGCCGCCGGGCAGATCCCGGCTCCCCCGAGCTGGCTCCCACCTCCCGCCTTCACTGCCTCCGCCCGGTGCCCGTCCGGCCCTCGTCCACCTGCCAGCGACTCTCAAGGAGCGTGTAGGCGGTGAGGCCCCTCCTGGGGGCCCCTCCTTGTTCCTGCCTTCGGCAAACTGGGTCAGCGTCCTTGCGCAGAACTTCTCCAAGGTTCTGTTGCCCTAGCTCGGGCCACCAGACCCTGAGCCCTCGTCGAAGCGTCTTTCCACCTGGGGCCAGGCACACAGTAGGTGCTTGATAAGTGTTGAGCAAAGCCCAGGGCTGTGTGTCGGTGGAAGGAGACTGGGGTTCACAGGGGACAGACCTGGTTTGGAGATTGGGCCTTTCCACCCACCGACTTGTGTGCCTGAAGCTGGACACTGGACGCTCCTCTCCTGAGCCTCTGTTTCTCCATCTGGGAGATGGGGTGGTCAAGTTCCCATCCCAAAGGCGTTAGCGGGACTGGGCTTTGCAGAAATGTGGGCTTAGTCCCTGGATGGTTCCAGAGACGTAGATGATGATCCTCTGTGTCCGTCCAATCCGCACGGCCGCGTTCCCTCTGTGAGCCCGGGTGCCCCCCCAGAGGGGAGCCGGCCCCCCATTCTGGGTCGCAGGGGAAGGCAAGAATCACAAGCCTGTTTATTTAACATTAGGAAGCCAGCGCATTTTCCTGGACCTTGTCTGCAACACTAATGCCAATGTTTGCGTCTTAGGGACTCTATTTGTATGGTAATTTAAAAACAGGGTTCGGACTGACTCCTGGAACTCTGAAAGCACATTAATTTTTCTGGACGGTAAAATAATGCCATAATTAAATATTACCATTTCTCTTAAAATAAAATCTGGTAACTCCTAACAAAATGGGTTTTTTGAAACATGATGGAGGTTTTCCCACAAAACTGCACTCTGGGGAAATTCGTTATTTTCAATGTACGGAAGAGACCGCGAACTTAATCTCAACGCGATGTAAGAAAAATTGATTTGTTAAATTACAATAATTTTCCTGCATTTAAAATCTCCGTGCTTCCTGTCGGAGCTGACCCAAAGCCTCCCCCCCCCCCCAGCCCTCCCCATTACGTGTCTTTGGGGAAAAGACTGCAGGACCAGGAGGTTCTGTTTCCTTGTTTGCAAAGCCTCCTAGAGGCCCTTTCCCGTGGTTCCAATCAGAGTTCTTGTTCCGCCTGCAAACTTCTCCGAAAGGAGGCGAGTGTGGTTGGCTCCATTGCCCGCGCCCTTCGGTCTCCAAATAGGTTCTCTGTGGGGGCAGAAATGATGCCCAGTGGGAAGAAACATGGGGCCCAGCGCTGGCCTTCCATGGGCTCCGTCTTCACCAAGTCGGCGTGCGCGAGGGAGCCTCGGGGGGCTCCCGGGGGAGGCAGGACGCTGGAGGAGGCAGTACCAGGTTTCACCCGGGGCGCCCAACCGCCCCAACCAAAGCTCACGAGGGCCCCCTTGTGGAGACTCCCAAGAACAGCCCAGTAAGTGGTGTACTTCCCCCAACACCGGGGTGCTCCCCGTGACCCCCCACACCTCCCGGCAGCTCTCGGACCCAAAGACAGTCAACGGAAACCATGAGTTTCCATCCTTCTCTCTTTAAGACCTAAATGTTCCCGTGGGACAAGAATGTTCTTGGCCCCTCCAAGAAAGAGCGATGGAGAACCAGCTCCCAAGGCCCCACGAAGAGCTAAGCTCCTCAAGATGCCGACTTTGCTTTCTTCCTTGACTCTTCCAGAGTCTTCCCCGTGATTGCACACCCGTCTTCTTTCTCATTGAATGTGTCAAAACCTTGGGATCATCTCAGCCAACTCCTCTTCTGTGGAGCAAGGAAGGCTTCCAGGTTCTGCCAAGAGGGTGGACCAAGGTTCCGTCCAATGGGAGACTTCCAGACACACGTTCCGTTGAGCAGATGCTGACTGGGAACTACACCCTCACGGCAGGCACCAAGGATGTCAGGCCTCGGCGCACCCGGGGCCCTGGGAGAGCCCACGCCCCCTCTGTCGGAGCCCCCACGCCCGCTCCTCGAGGCCCAGGAGGACCGCCAGGATCAGCAGGGAGCACTGGCTGGCTGGCTGTGGGAGAGACTAGACACCTAACCTCCAAGGGGCAACGTGCAGATCTGGGAACACGGGCGTGAGAGCCGCGCCGCCCAGGCCTGGCCTCTAAGACACCAGAACATCTGGGTGAAAAGGCAACAACTCCCATCAATCACCCTAATGCCTTGGCTATTTGGAAACAGCTGGGCTTTGGCTGGAATTTTCCAGTTTTCATCTGGGTGGAAGCCCCGCCAGAACAAGGGGTAATTAGCATTATCAGGGGGCCGAGGGGGAGTTTCTAGGCAAACTGTTTTTGTGCTGGAACATTCCTACACAAACAAACAAAAAACACTGGCTGGTGAGGCAGGCCTGGTGGGCCAGACTCCTTTCCCAGGCCCCCCCACCCCCACCCCCGGTTCCTTTCCTGTCCCTAGAGCTATACATTGGCTTTTCCCTCAGCAGGAAATGCTCCACACAGGCCGGGGGGGGGGGGCGGTCTGTGCGACTAGCCCGTTACAAAATGTTTTCAATTTTAGAAACACAAACGTAAAGCAATCACCCCTCCAGTGGCACCAGGTGAGGTCCACCTTCTCCACCGACCCCATGGTCCAGCCTGCCCCTGGGACCCTTCATGGGGGGCTGAGCCAACAGTAACGCACCAAACCGTGTCCTCCACTCGCCTTTCGACACACTGACATCTGACTCTGATGCCTCTTCCTTCCCACCTGCTCAGAACCTGCTTCTCCAGCCCCCCAGGCCCCCCAGGATTCCCCAGGGTGACCTTCAGATCTCCAAGCTCGGCGAGCAGAGGACGGAGGGCACGGCTCAGAGTCCTGGACACTTTGGCGGAGTGGGCGGCGAGGTGTACTTTTTCCAGGGCACGGCTGTGTCTGAGTTTCCCAAGAACAGAAAGCCCCTCTCCCACCCCCCACAACCTCCCCTCCCCCAACACTTAGCCTTGAACACCAAGGCCTCGGATTAGATGGATGATGAGTTTCAATTATGGCCAAATGAGGGACATAGGAGGGATCTGAAGACCAGCCATCCGCACCAGAGGGGAAGCTTAGACTCCTTGGAATTCAGAGTTTGTCTTCATATTTCTGCGATGTGCTGGCACTGTCAGAGCATGACGGAGCCCGGGACCTTCTCGGGGGGACTTGAAATGGAAACTCCGCGTGCCTCTCGTGCAATGACTTCATGGAAAGCACATCTTCTGCTGGAGCAACGTGGCGATGGCGGCCGTCGCCAGCAGCCGGATTCTGAAGCGCGTTGGCGAAGCGGCTAGCGTGTCCCCTCGCACCCCAGCACGCGTCCATCTGTAAAAAGCGGCCACCTCTATTCAAGAGAGCTTATGTCTGGGGGTGGGGATTTTTATTTAAAATGTGCGTAAGCTTCCAAGTCCAAACATTCTAGGTGAATTACCTCAAGCTGAGGATTTTGAAATAAACCAGAGGGTTTCCAATTTTGTTTTTTTTTTTTTAAGCAAGAGAACACTTTTTTTCCAAAGCAGATCTCAATTAGCCTCCCAATATAGAAATGGGGGGCTACTTGGGCTAAAGCAGGGGGTGGAGGCTAGCGGTCCACTCACCGGGATGCCTCTTTTCTCCCAGAAAAAACATTAGTGGTCTTTGGAAACCAGCTGGAAAACCTTGGGTACCAGCAAAGGTGGAAGAGACACAGTCCATTCTTAAGCTAGAGTGAAGCCACCCATGTGGCAGCTGCCAGCCACGTGGGGCCCCAAGCCCCCAAAGGGCAGCCAGTTCTAAACTGAGTTGTGTTACGAGTGTAAATATGCACCTGACTTCCAAGACTTTTATGGAAAAAAAGCATATATCTCACGAATAGTTTTCATATTTATTACATGTTAAGACATAATATCTGGGGCTGAATATTATTAAAATTAATTTATCTGTTACCTTTTAGCCTTTTTACTGTGGCTTCTAGAAAACGTAGAGTCACATGCATGGCTGACATTTGTGGCTCATATTCTCTTTCCATTGAGCAGTGCCATGGAGCCAGGCTGAGCCTTCCCTGGGGGGTCTACAACCACATCAGGGTCCTGGTTTGGCTGGGGTGGGTTCCAAGGTTCAGCAAAGGCTTTGGGGAACCTGGGTGGCTCTATCGGTTAAGTGCCTAACTCTTGATCTCGGCTCAGGTCCTGATCTCACATTCATGGGTTCAAACCCCACATTGGGCTCCAAGCTGACAAGTGCAGAGCCTGCTTAGGATTCCCTCTCTCACTCTCCCTCTCTCTTTCCTCCTCTCACTCATTCTCTCAAAAAATAAACAAATAAACATTTAAAACAAACACACACATACCACCACCACTACAACCACCACCACCACCAACAACAACAACAAAGGATTTAAAGCAAAGCACCCGGCATCAGGTTTTGATGCTGGATCCAGCGTGTCCTTGAAGCTCTCATCAAGATTTGATGCTCACACCTAAATCACTCTCCACCTACTTCTCTTTCCTCGCATCTTGCTTGGACCGTCCAAGACCCCCAGCCTACTGGGAACTCCCTTACCCACCATCGTTGAACCTTTAGCCAGATTGTTAGTGAGCCCAACAACTTCTGTTACTCTGCTTCCATTCCAAGCCTGATCCTAATAGCCACACACGTAAGGGAAGTCACCAGCTGATTTTTAGGAGGGGAAACCCCAAAGGGTGGGCGAAGTGGTGCCCCGGGAGCTCACGTGCTCAGTGTTATGCTGCATGAGTCACTCACTGGTCCATTCATTCAGCTAACGGAGCAGTTCTAGCTAGCATTTATTGAGTATTTACTATGTGCCGTCATTGTTCTTAGTGCTTTCATGTCTCAACAACAAATATGAATTGGGCATCCATCAGGCATCGTCCTAGGTGTTGAAGAATCAGCAGTAACCAAGAGAGATAAAGACCTCTTCTCATGTAGCAGGCAAACTAGATAGTAAGAGATAGGAAGGAAGAAAGAAAAGAAGGGAAGGGAAGAGAAAGGAAGGGAAGGGAAGGTAGAAGGAAGAAAGGAAGAAAAGAAGAGGAAAAGAAAGGAAAGGGAAAGAAGGAAAGAAAAAGGGGAAGAAGAAAGAAAAAGAAAAAGAGGAAGGAAAGAGGGAAGGAAGGAAGGAAAAAGAAAAGAAAAAGAGGGAAGGAAGGAAGGAAAAAAGAAAGAAAGGAAATTGAGGCAACTTGTGTGACACCCCAGCAGCAATGAGCACACTCAGAGCCCAGATCTTGGTTTCTAAACACCATCCATCCAAAAAAAAAAGAACCAGGACTCCTTGGAAAAATGGTTGACTCCAGGCCAAGGGCAAGGAAAGTACAAAATGAGCCTGGAAGATCTTCCAGTGCCAGAAAACGAGGAAGTGCTCACAAAAATGACAAGGGCATGTAGAAAGTTACACAAGAGCTAAGTTGAAGGATCTCCTAATGACCAAGTCAGGGACAATTCAGTGACAAAATGAATAATGATCGCAATGGATTGTGACCTGTAAAATCAACATATCCAGGTTCACACTAATACAAAGAGTGAAATGGGAGGCGGACAGGGCTCCTGTACGACACAACCCCAATCAATAAACCCAGGGTTTGATGGAACTAGAGAATATCCATTTGGAAAACACTACAGTAATAATTTGTAGGCAAGAATCATCACTGGTCATCAGTAGATCCTAAAATTAGTGGAGGGGGAAGGATAATGATAAACAAGAGATTTACATTATCTCTAAGCATCTGCCTCTACGATAATTATTAATTACAAAGAAAAGTAGTAAGAGTGAAGAAACTTGGTAGCCACTTCCTTAAGCAAGTAATCAAAGTGAACTTCACCAGGATTGGGACAGATTGACATGGCACCATCTGTGTCACTGCAGTCACATGACGTCACCTCTATGGCCTTCTGACCCAAACTGCAGAGGCTGAATTTAATCACAAAGAAACTTCAGACAACCCCAAGTTGAGGAACATGCCAGAAAATACTGGCCAGCCCTCTTCAAAAGCAGCAAGGTCGTGAAAGACAAAGACCAAAGAAAAGTTTCCGGTGAAAGGAGATGAGACCCAGAACTGGATCCTGGGCCCAAAATGAGATGCTGATGGGACAGTTGGTGAAACGTGCATAGGATTTGGAGATTAGTTAATGACATTGTATCAATATTAATGTCCTGGTTTTGATCTAGAACTATGTCTGTGTGTGATAGTAACATTTGGGGAGCTGGATGAAGGGTATGCTAGCACCTTCTACCGCTTTTGCAACATTTTGGTGAGTCCTAGATTATCACAAGTTGAAAAGCCAACAAACAAAAGTAAATAAAAAACAGTAGCAGGGAAATCACTGCCAGTTGCAGTGAGTAGCACACAAAACAAAGAGGGAATCAAAGAGTGGAAGGAGGTGTTCAATACCAGCCTGGCCCCAAAGGCAAGGGAAATGAAAGCAAAACTGAACTCTTGGGACTTCATCAAGATAAAAAGCTCCTGCACTGCAAAGGAAACAATCAAGAAAACTAATAGGCAACCGACAGAATGGGAAAAGATAGTTGAAAATGACATATCAGATAAAGGGCTAGTATCCAAAATCTATAAGGAACTCCCCAAACTCCACACCCAAAAAACAAATAACCTGGTGAAGAAATGGGCAGAAGACATGAACAGACACTTCTCCAAAGAGGACATCCAGATGGCCTACAGGCACATGAAACGATGCTCAACATCACTCATCATCAGGGAAACACAAATCAAAACCACACTGAGGTACCACCTCACACC